>NW_026111570.1:0-7500 GCF_024679095.1 Eriocheir sinensis | reverse complement strand
GGCCATCCTGCCGCCGTTTAGGAACTGAATCATCCGCCAACAATCGGGAAGCCATTAGTGGTGGCGGCGGCGGCGGCACAGCGGGGCGTCAGATCATTTGGCGCGAGGCTGTTGTTGATTGGCGCGGCGTGGGGGGAAGGGGGCGAGTAAGGGAAAGCTCTGGGGGAGGACAGCAGGGGGGTCAGCACACACCAAAACCAACCCTCCCCGTGTGGCGGCTGATTATTATAACCCTAATCCGATGCCGCACACCGCTCACCTAGCCGGGCCTGATCAAATTACTAATTCCATTATCGGGGAATCTCTGGATGGCAAACAGCGGTGGCTTGGCTCGGTTGTCTCGGCGCCCCGGGTGTGTGTGTGTGTGTGTGTGTGTGTTGCGGACAGTGTGATGCGTGCTATAGGTAGGTGTTATCCAAGGTGGGCTGCGCATACGTACGCTTGGTAGCGGTACGCGGCTTTATTCGTCCGTGTTCTTCAAAGTGGGCTATGCATACATCTGGTGAAGGTACGCCGAATTACTCGAAGCGCTAAGTGGAAAGATGATTATCAAAAGGTAGTATATATTTTTTTCAGACTGATTTATTCAATGCCTTTTTTTTTATTCCACTGTTTAGCTATATGTGTATAGCTATGTTTTATTTATCTTTAGGAAACACAGCAACAAGTCATAAAGTTCAGTATTACAACCGAGGATCGCTATGCTTTGCGAGGAACACTTTTCACACTTAAAATACTATACATCTTTAGGATCAACCACCTACAAGTACCGTATATGAATCCCCTTTCTAGGCACTGCATGTTATCGAGTCAAAACCAAGATAAAATAAGGAAAAAAAATAACTATAGTAGCCAATATCTTCTAGACTGGGTAAGATAATCAGAGAACATTGGAGACTACAGATTATAATGAACACCAGCTTTATATTCAATCCTGAGTTTAAAGACATCTTGAAACATTTTGCTTCTGCCTATTTAGCCTTGCATTATAACAGAGTCCATTATTTCCTAGTATTCAAATTGCAACGATATACGGGGCTATTTAGTATTTAATTGACTGGTTTTTGAGGAACTAATTTTCAGTTTATTCCATCATCTCAATCTATCAATTTATCATCAATCTATCATACGTATAAAACGAGTTCAAAAGGTGCACAGTACGAAAAATGTTTGGACGCCACTGCGATAGACGATGTGTTTGCCTCTCCATAAACAGGGCCGGTTTGACGGATGTGTTTTGTGACAGCTGACCTTTTGCTGCAGCGCGCGGGGCTCGGGGTCAGGCGATAGATTATTCATGCTATCTGTTTTGATGGGAGTATATTACAGTGCATGGCATGGTGGGGTGCATGACCGTTTGGCAAATGTGTGTTTGTATGTGCTTTTATTTCATGACCAAAGTTCTAAATGAGCTGGAAAGCCTTAAAGCCACGCACAGCTGCAGATGAATAACGATGAACTGGACGCTAACCTACATTTACATAGGAAAGAACTCTAATCCTATTTACCACTAGAATAAGAACCTCTGCCACAATTTCAAGAGATGAAAGGGATTCGAACCAACATTTAGTACGAGTGAAAGGGTTCTAATCCACATCTATACCAGGAAACGTCATCTTCATCCATAATTACACCTAAGAAAAAAGATTAGATCCCAAACGTCACGGTAGAAAAAAGATTCGAGCTCACGCATGCAATTCGAATTCACTCGTATAGAATTAAGGAGGATCAAAACCCTTCTTCGGCCATGGCTTCCTGACGGCCTGCTAGTTGGATGGACAAAGACAAACCTTCCATCACATTCTGTTTACCGCTTCTCTTCCAGAACTTAAGAATGACTGACTGACTGACTTGCTGACCGATCGTTGATAAATTAATAAAGGAAGTGAACATGAGAATCCCTTTTCTTTTCTTTTCTTTTCTTTTCTTTTCTTTTCTGGTCTGCGCTCTCTCTCTCTCTCTCTCTCTCTCTCTCTCTCTCTCTCTCTCTCTCTCTCTCATCGGATTGGCCTTCTATTCCAGTGAGAGATGATATTGCTTCTTGGAATTGCTTCACTGCATAAGCTTCTCCCTTTCCTGCCTCTCTCATGGATTTCATCGGTTTGCTTAAGTCTTTCCCACATGCCACTCCTCGTCCTCCTCCTCGTCCTCGTCCTCCTCCTCGATCTAGTCCTCCTTTTCCTCCTCCTCCTCCTCAACAGCTTCCTCTTCAGCCTCCTGACACACGTGATTGATGTTCATTTCACTGTGAGGAATAACCCTCCTTGATCTCTGATCGTTTATTAAGATCAATTTACTCCCCAGGTAACAGTTCAATCAAGCTCTACATACAGTCATCAAGATATTACTGTCACCAATAAGCTTTTTTTCTACCACTGGAGTTTTGCATAGTCGTTAATGAAGAAGGTTTAGGTTGGAGATCGTCCATAGATGTTACTATCACCAATAGCTTTTTTTTTTTGCACTGAGTTTTACACAGTCGTTAAGGAAGAAGGTTTAGGTTGAAGATCGTCCGTTAAGATCAGTTTGCTTTCCCACGTAACAGTTCAAACAAGTTCTCAAATGCAGTTAAAATATTATTGCCATAAAGGTTTTTTCTAATACGGGCGTTTTACATAATCGTTGAAGGAGGAAGTCTGACGTGAAGATGATCGTCCATAAGGTCAATTTACTCTCCCGAAGTAACCGTTCAGTCAAGTTCACAATTGCAGTCATCAAAATATTATTCCATAAACACTTTTTCTGACACCGAGTTTGAGATCATCGTTTAAGGGAAGATTTGGCTTGAAGAAGAGGATCGTCAATTAAAGATCAAAATATCACTGCCACAAACACTTTTTATCTAACACTGGAGTTTACATGATCGTTTAATTCACCGTTCTCCGCAGCCTCGTCTACACCGGATCACACTTCCAGGAGGTTGACGTCTGCTGTTTGTTGTGGTCATAGTGGTTTAAGTGCAGTTTAAGGCCAGTTTTATTATGCTTTCTTCTCTGACAACTATTTCCCAAGGCCACAAAGGAGGGTATTCTGTTTCTTAAAGGAGAATTGACTTGCAGACTCGGTGGCATCTCATGAAGTGAATGTAAATGAACGCCTGATTGACTAGCTGACTGAATGAGTTGGGTGCCAGGGCAGGAGAGCAGTGTTCGCCGTCTCATTACGCCTGACTTTTATTGGCGGTGACGGGGACGAAAGAAGAAAATTGGTGTCCTCGTTCCCGTATTCCGGAAGCCGTGTATTCCATCTTCATGCACGTTGAGACAATTACGAGATGAAAAAAGTAAGTGAAGAATTAATATAAGTTTATGAGATGAAAAAGTAAGTGAAGAATTAATATAAAGGTTCAAGACGAGGACGAGGAGTTTTCTTAGTTTTAAATCATTTGCCGTAGGATGAGCTGATACAACCCCAAAATGAACCTCCCCGTGATTCAAAAGGTCAACTGTTTTCTTATATAATAGTAATATGATTGTAATAGTTATTGACATTTTAGATTGACTGAAGTTTAAGAGACAGAGACCAGTTTGTTTTACCCTTAGTATTTGTTCTTTCTGAGAGGGCACACAAACACATACACAAAAAAAATGTATGCCGTCAATATATTACATACTACTCTCTCTCTCTCTCTCTCTCTCTCTCTCTCTCTCTCTCTCTCTCTCTCTCTCTCTCTCTCTCTCTCTCTCTCTCTCTCTCTCTCTCTCTCTCTCTCTCTCTCTCTCTCTCTCTCTCTTTTGACATTTTATACTGCATGAAACTTTAAAGACAAGACCAGTTTGCTTAACCCTTAGAAGAATTTGTCCTTTCTGAGTCAAAATGTTACCTCTCTCTCTCTCTCTCTCTCTCTCTCTCTCTCTCTCTCTCTCTCTCTCTCTCTCTCTCTCTCTCTCTCTGACGATATGACTCCTTCCATCACATTTATTCGTCCTTCCCACATCGTTACTTCTTTAATTTCTTCCTAATTCCTTTCTTCCTCTCCTCGTTAGCGCCCCAGACTTGTTCATTTGATCTCTGTAATGGCAGTCTCGTTAATTCGAAGCGTCTCACTAAGTACCTCTCTCTCTCTCTCTCTCTCTCTCTCTCTCTCTCTCTCTCTCTCTCTCTCTCTCTCTCTCTCTCTCTGTCGTTCCCTTCTTCCATGTTTCCTTCTCCTTTCTTTCTTTCTTCAGTATTTTCTTTCTTTCTCTTTCTCCTCTTGATTTATGTTCCTTTTCTGTTCCTCTTTTCTGTACTTCCATTCTTCTATTATTATTTCATTTTCATTTCTTTTTTTTCTCTTTCCTCTTAATTCACATATTCATTCTCTGGTCCCATCTTTTCTTTCCTTCCTTCTTTAATCATCCTTCCTTTCTCTTCTTTCTTTTCCTTCTATTTTACTTTTATTATCTCCTTTCATCCTCCCTGTCCTTTCCTTTCTGGTTTCCTTCTCGTTCTTCTCTCCTTCTTTTCAGAGTGTCATTTTCTCCTCTTGTAATTTATCTTCCTTCTGCTGTTCCATCTCTTCTTTCCTTTCTTTTCATTTCTTTCCTTCGTTTCTTCCTATTTTCCTTCAGTCTTTCTTATTTTCTTTCTCTCTCATAATTTATCTAACTTTTGTCTTCGTCTCTTCTTTACATCCTTCTTTTAGTCATTCTCTCTTTCTTTTCTTCCTTCCTTCTTTCTTGTTTTCTTTTGCTTTTATTTTTCCTTCCTTCTGTTGCTATTCATCTGCTTTTCCTCTTTTCACCCTATATACATAAATTCACTAACCTTTCCTTCCTTCCTACCTTGGCACGTCCTTTGATCATCGATAAACTAACATTTTTCACATAGTATAAAGCATAAAGAAATTCGTTACTTAAGCGTGTAATAATATTCACTTACAACTTTTTTGGGGGGAATAATTAATTACATTATAAATTAATCTCATTCACAAAACCTGTAATTAATTCCTTCTCGTCTTTCATCCTTAAAAAATCGGACCTTACCTTCACCTTTGATAGTTACCTATGAACCTGAATTTTCTACCTGTTTTAATTATACCGTATGTTCATGTTTTTCAATTTATGTTCATCACCTTCTCTTTACTTTTCTTTCATTCAACTTCTTCCTATTTCTTTCTTCCATTCTTTCATTCTTTTCTTCTTTTTTTACTTTCCTTCCTTCACTTCAAATCAGCTATTCATCTACATTTTCTTTTCATACTAAAAATATGTTTAACTTCACTGCAGACCTCTTCATTTAACCGTGTGCTTTAGTTTCCTCTCTCTCCGTAATCCTTCCACAATGTTTTTATTTCCTTCCTTTTTGTTTGTTTTCACTTTTTCCTTTTTCCTTTTTTCTCGTCCATTCTATTCGCCTTTCTCCTCATTTTCCTATTTTGCGTTTTTTCTCTTCATCCATCTTCATTACTCTTCACAAATCTTCCTCCTCATTATTTTTTCTTATTTTGCGTCTTTTTGTTCGTTTGTTTGTTTTGTTTACTTTTCGCCTTTTCTCTTTCTGTTTGTCAAATCTTTCATTTATTTCCACTGTTTTTCCTTCTCCTTCTTCTATCTTCAGTTTTTTTATATCACTTATTTCCCTTTTCTCCTACATTTTCTCTGTCTGTATTACTCCCTGCAGATTTTCTCCTTAATTCTCCGTTTGTGTCTTTTACTTTTCTCCTTTCCTCTTCTTTCTCTTTTGAATTTCCATATTTTCTTTATGCTTTACTCTTTTCTTCTTTTTCTCTTCAAATCTTCATCGCTCTCTCTTCCCTTACGTCCTTCACCTCCTTATATGAGTCCTCTTTTGAATTCTCATTTTCTCTCTTTTTCCCTCCTCTCCATCTTCTTCAACTCTTCCCTCAATCTTCCATTTTTTATTTTATTTTTCACTTTTTCCTCTTCTTCATTTCTTCATGCCTTCCTGCTCTTCCTTGTTGATCATTCTTTCATTCCTTCTTTTACCATTTTTTTCCTTCCACTCTTTTTCTCCGTCTTCTTCCTCTTCCTTCTTTATTTCCTCCTCCTCTTCTTTCTTTAATCATTTTTTTCTTCCTTCTCCTCTACTCCATCTTTCATAATCTCCTCTCCCCTTCTTTAACCTTGCTTCCTCAACTTCTTCAATATTTTTCTTCCTCCACTTTTCTCTTTCCCATCTTCTTCATACTCATAACCCTCTTCCTTCTTTAACCATTTTTTTTTCCCCTGCTAACGCTATTACCTTCTTCCTTCTTCCTCTTCCTTCTTTAATATTTTTTCTTCTTCAACTTTTCTCTTTTCCATCTTCTTTTCACCTTCTCTTCCTTCTTTAACGTGTTTTTCCTGCCAACGATTATCTTCTTCGCATTTCTTCCCTTCCTTCTTCAACCTTTTCTCTTCCTTCCTTATCTGTTTCTTGCTTCCACTTTCCTCTAATCATCTCCTTCGCTCTTTCTCTCTTCCTTCTTTCGCCATTATATTTTCTGCTAACCTCACCAACAACTTCAGCAGCAACTAAAAATACGTTAAAAAAGCTCAATAAAATCTGCACCCTCCTTACCTTGAGAAAATTTATCACTATTGTACTACAAACTTTTACCCTATATACACTCCTCCTCCTCCTCCTCCTCCTCCTCTCCTCCTCCTCCTCCTCCTCCATCCTCCTCTATTCCCTTTTCTTAATAATTCCTTTTTCATCTCCATCCTCATTAACAGCGATCATGCCCACCTCACACCCTCTCGCGCACACACACACACACACACACACTGAGAACTTTCACACTATGTTGTTCTTCACTTTCACATACCTGAAAAAAAAAGAAATCATTTATACATGAACAAGCATATATCCATGAAAGAAATGCGGCATAAAAAAAGAAAAAAAATAGAACGAAAGGAGAGAAAGAAAAGAAATTCAGTTCAACAAACGAACAGAACACACACACACACACACACACACACACACACACACAGTCCCCCTCACACACCTTATATAATACAGGCCTTTTAAGGTGAGGTAAAATCTCTCTCTCTCTCTCTCTCGCTCTCTCTCTCTCTCTCTCTCTCTCTCTCTCTCTCTCTCTCTCTCTCTCTCTCTCATCTCTCTCTCTCTCTCTCTCTCTCTCTCTCTCTCTCTCTCTCTCTCTCTTCTTAAAGGTCGTTTTTAAGGCGCCTCAGAGCCACTACTCATTCAAAGCGAAAAGATAAAATGCAATCTGACTCTAAAAACAGAGGAGGATCTCGTTGTAGCTTCAACAACTCGGCAATCTTCTCTCTCTCTCTCTCTCTCCTCTCTCTCTCTCTCTCTCTCTCTCTCTCTCTCTCTCTCTCTCTCTCTCTCTCTCTCTCTCTCTCTCTCTCTCTCTCTCTCTCTCTCTCTCTCTCTCTCTCTCTCTCTCTCTCTCTCTTTCCGCTCCTTCCCCTCTTTTTCCTCTTCCCTCCCCTCTTTTCCCCTCCTACCCCTCTTTTTCCTCTCCTTCCCCTCTTTTTCTCTCCTCCCCTTTTCCTCCTCCCCTTTTCCTCCTCTCCCCTCTTTTCCTCTCGCCCTCTTTTCCTC
>NW_026111569.1:415000-495517 GCF_024679095.1 Eriocheir sinensis | reverse complement strand
ATAACATATTAGACTTAGTCCTAACCAATAATGGGAACTTGCTACGTGAGTTGGAGGTGGGCGGAGAGTTAGGAAATAGTGATCACAGAACGGTTCGTTTTAGCTTAGACTGGGCGGTAACCCGCGAACCAAACCCAGTGTTAGTGCCAGATTTTAGAAAAGCAAACTACGAGGGGCTTCGAAGACATCTTGAAGGGGTAAACTGGGATAATTTAGGGATTCATGAGGGCCAGAACTGCGGATTGGAGAGCCAGGAGAACCAGGTAGAAATGTCTTACAATAATTTAGTTAGAGTAATAGTAGAGGGGCAAGAACAGCATATACCACAGCGAACACTTAGAAAAGAAAACAATGATCCTAAGTGGATGACTCGTGGACTAAAACACGAGATTGGGTTAAAAAAGGGAGTTTATCAGAAAATAAAGAATGGGGAAACACATCTCAGGGGCCGGTACGTCGAACTATCTAGATTAGTTAAGAAAAACACCAGGATAGCAAAAAAGAACTATGAGATCAAAGTAGCAAATGAGGCGAAAAGTAATCCTAAGGGCTTTTTTCAGATGTATAGAACAAAAACACGGGAGAAAATTGGACCGCTGAAAACAAACACAGAGGAGCTAGTAGAAAATTACGAAAATATGAGCATATTGTTGAACGACTACTTCCTTTCAGTATTCACACAGGAGGATCGAACGACTATACCGGAAAGAGTTCAGGTGTACGAGGGCGGGGATGGCGATAAACTGAGGGATATAATCATTACCAGGCAAGTAGTTTAGGATGAGATAGATAAGCTTAAGAAGAACAAGTCGCCAGGTCCTGACGCGATATTTCCGAGGGTATTAAAGGAGTTAGGTGATATAATCAGTGACCAACTAACCGACATCTTTAAGATGTCGGTAAATACTGGCTATGTGCCGAGCCTATGGAAAGTAGCTAATGTGACGCCGATTTTTAAAAAGGGGGACAGGTCAGTTGCTTCAAACTATCGCCCAATTAGCTTAACATCGGTTATAGGGATGCTGGAGTCCATAATAGCCTGGAACATTCTGGAGCATTTAGAGAAACATAGCTTAATTCACGACTCGCAGCATGGGTTCACAAAAGGTAGGTCATGCCTCACCAATCTCTTGTCCTTCTACAATAAAGTATTTGAGGCGGTTGACAGAGATGAAAATTATGATGTAATCTATCTTGATTTTAGTAAAGCGTTTGACAAAGTTCCTCACCAACGACTGTTGCTTAAATTACAGGCTCACGGAGTAGAGGGTAAAGTTTTGAACTGGGTCAAGGCGTGGCTTAGCAATAGGAAGCAAAGAGTGCAAATCAATGGTAAAAGATCTGACTGGGGATGTGTTACGAGTGGGGTCCCACAAGGTTCGGTATTAGGTCCACTTTTGTTTATTATTTATATCAATGACTTAGACACAGGAATTAGTAGTGATGTTAGTAAATTTGCAGATGATACCAAGATCGGTAGAGTAATTGAGTCGGATCAGGACGCTAGTATTCTCATAGGTGAACTCAACAGATTATATGACTGGGCGGATAAATGGCAGATGGAGTTCAATGTAGGGAAGTGCAGTATTCTGAGTGTAGGTAGGAACAACCCCTCACATAACTATTGCTTAAATGACACTCTCATAAGTAGGTCTGGGTGCGAGAGGATTTAGGGTCTTAGTGAGCTCTGATCTCCGTCCAAGGGCACAATGCATTCAAGCTAGAAATCGAGCTAATAGGGTACTGGGATTTATTTCAAGGAGCGTAAGCAACAGAAGCCCCGAAGTCTTCCTCAAACTATATTTAGCATTAGTTAGACCTCATCTTGACTATGCGGTTCAGTTCTGGTCACCCTACTATAGAATGGATATCAAAATGTTAGAATCGGTGCAGAGGAGGATGACTAAGATGATTCAGGGGTTGAGAAACTTGCCATACGAGGAAAGACTCAAACAGTTAAACTTGCATTCTCTAGAAAGGCGAAGGGTGCGTGGAGACATGATCGAGGTTTATAAATGGATGAAGGGCTTTAATAAGGGAGACATTCATAAGGTTTTGTTGGTAAGAGAACCGGGTAGGACACGAAGTAATGGGTTTAAACTGGATAAATTCAGATTCAACAGGGACATAGGCAAAAATTGGTTTACTAACAGGGTGGTGGATGAGTGGAATAGGCTTAGCAGTCATGTGGTGAGTGCCAATACAATTGTCACATTCAAAAATAGACTAGATAAATTCATGGACAGCGATATTAGGTGGGGTTAGATACACGGGAGCTTAGGGTCAAAGGAGCTGCCTCGTACAGGCCTACCGGCCTCTTGCAGACTCCTGCGTTCTTATGTTCTTATGTTCTTATGTTCTCTCTGTCCTGAAGGGAATGTTGTTTACTCTCTTGCTGAAGGGGAGTGACTGTTAGCACCGGCAAGACACTCGGGCAATCTTCACTATATTGCCTTGAATGGGACATATTTGTGAGCTATGAAGAATTGATCGTTTGCCGGAATATTCTTTGACAAATTTATGACTCTGTAAAACCGGCTCCCCAGTCTCATGTTACTACACTTTATATTGAACGAAATGTTGCAGAAAAACCACGAGGCTTCCCACGATGCGACCTCAACCATCATTACATTTCATTACATTTTCTCT
This sequence comes from Eriocheir sinensis, assembly GCF_024679095.1. Taxonomy (NCBI): domain Eukaryota; kingdom Metazoa; phylum Arthropoda; class Malacostraca; order Decapoda; family Varunidae; genus Eriocheir; species Eriocheir sinensis. Next base: position 492,868 of record NW_026111569.1, on the reverse strand, counting down.
CTCATTTTGCTTGCGACCTCCCTTCACTAGCCGCTGTGTTATGGGAAGGCGTGCTCAGTCCTTCACAGCACAGTTCAATGGCCTCAACTCCGCCTTCAGTGACTATTCTTTACCTGTATCCGCAATAACAGAGACACAGTAACATTAACACAATCTCTCGTTGTTAAGGCGGTCGTGAGGTGGTTCTTCGAGAGTGAACTAGACGGCGGGTGACTCTTCCTCGCTCTCACGTTGCTTCATGGCTTCTGTTATTAGCAAGACCAACAAAAAGTCCGCGTTATGCTGTTCTGATAAAAGAAAAAAAGAAGAAAAAAAAGATGCCAGAAGAGAGGTCACTTTCGGGTGGAAGAGGGCAATTTCGGGTAGGGTGCTAACAGTCAACCCGGCATCATTTTATTACAGACTCGCTGCTTTCGACACTCATAATGACGAGGCCTTCCGTTCACTATGTCATGAGTGAGTGTTAGGAGAGGGCACGGCTCCCTTACCTCACCTAGCTCACCCTTACTAATTTCTTACTTATTATGTCTATCTTTTTTTTTCTATTCTTTCTCTTCATTTATATTTCTTCCTCTAATGTCACTTACTTCTGCTTACTAATCCCTTCATCTTTTTTTTTCTCTAATCCTTCTTTTCATTTACTTTTCTTATCCATTCATGTACTTTTCCTTACTTATAATTATTTCAGCCTTTTCTCTATTCCTTCTCTTCCTTTACTCCTCTTCCTCCATTCCCACTTATTTTAGCTTACTTATAATTATTTCAGCTTTTTGTCTATCCCTTCATTTACTTTTTTTTCCTCCGTTCTCAATTAATTCTGCCTACTTATTATTTTTTTTTCAGATTTTTCTCTATTCCTTCTTTTCTTATATATTTTCCCGTCCTTTCTTTCACTCTCCTTACTCTATTACTTTAAAATCACTCCCCATGTCAACTCTACGATGGCGGATTGGCTAGCACATCCGATTCACAAAGGTAATGGGTCAGGGTTCGTTCCCCTCTCAAGGCTGGATATTAGATGAAGTGTATTTCTTTTTTTTATTATTATTATTATTTCTTAGCCTTTATCAACCTTACGACTTACACCACACGACTTGTATACCCCCGCTGGGACCTTGATCCTGTTCGTCACGTGACCCCTGCAACCCTGAGTTCGTTCGTTCGTTCGTTCCTTCTCTCTTTTCTTTTTTCTCTTTTTCTTTCTTTTTTCTTACTTCTTTCTTCTCTCTTTTTCATCTCTTTTCTTCTTTTAATTCTTGTCTCTTTTTGCGTTTTCTTCTCTTCTTTCTTTTTCCTTTCTTTCCTCTCGTATTTTTTTTCTTTTCGTATTTTTTTCCTTTTATTCTCTCTCTCTCTCTCTCTCTCTCTCTCTCTCTCTCTCTCTCTCTCTCTCTCTCTCTCTCTCTCTCTCTCTCTCTCTCTCTCTCTCTCTCTCTCTCTCTCTCTCTCTCTCTCTCTCTCTCTCTCACACACACACACACACACACACACACACACACACCATTCCCCTCCCTCCCCACACTCTCTCTCTCTCACTCACTCTCTCTCTCTCTCTCTGCTCCCCCAACCACCCCCTCTTAATCCCAGGCCACCCACACCGCCGTAATCCCTTCCACCCTTGATAATGGGTCTTCCCTCCCTTCCATTTAGCCCATTGCATCCCCCGCCCGTCCCTCCCCCCTCCCCCCTCTGTTTGCCCCACTTGACCGCTCTCACCCCACACAGGCACCCACCTCCTCCTCCGCCTCCGCCTCTCCTCTCTCTCTCTCTCTCTCTCTCTCTCTCTCTCTCTCTCTCTCTCTCTCTCTCTCTCTCTCTCTCTCTCTCTCTCTCTCTCTCTCTCTCTCTCTCTCTCTCTCTCTCTCTCTCTCTCTCTCTCTCTCTCTCTCTCTCTCTCTCTCTCTCTCTCTCTCTCTCTCTCTCTCTCTCTCTCTCTCTCTCTCTCTCTCTCTCTCTCTCTCTCTCTCTCTCTTTTGTTGGTTTCTTGCTCTTCCAAATGTTACTTCTTTGTTTGGTCTCCTTGTTACAGTCACCCCATGTTTATAAGTTCCTCCTCTCCCTTCCTCTCCTCTTCTGTTACTCTCTTTCTTTCCTCCTCTTACCCAGCTCTCATTCTCCTCCTCCTCCTCCTCCTCCTCCTCCTCTCCTTCTTCCTCTTTTTTTCTTTTTCTTCTCCTCTTTTTTCTTCTCTTTTTCTTTTTTTCTTCCTCCTCCTTCTCCTCCTTCAGTCTCCTCCTCTTACTCTCCTTTCGTCTTCTTACTTCTTCTTTCATATGTAGAGTCGTTGTCATTCTTTCAATTGGTTCTTTTATTTCCACTTTGTCAGCATTCTTTATTATCTTTCCTATGTCTCCTCCTTTTTTACCTTTTTCTTTGAGTTCTTCTTTTTCTCATTTACTGTTTTTTTTCTTTCTTCTTTTGCTTCTTTTCTTATTTTTTTCTTTGTCTTCTTTCTTCTTTTTCTTCTTCTTTTTCTCCAGGTTATTCTTCTTCCCTTTGATAACTTCCACCTCCTCCTCCTCCTCATTACTATTACTATATTGTAACGTAAGATAATCAACGTATACTTATTAGCGTATATTCATCAGTGTCTATTAATTAACGTGCATGTATTTCTAACGGTGCTGGTATCCCCATGACATTCTCGGTTATAGAATTGAAACGTTTACCCGATTTACCATTTCCCATTATTTCTTCCTCCGTTGTGTAAGTTCTTGCCTCTAAATAATAAAAGATCGTGACTCATTTGTTCCTTTTTTTGTTTCCGTCGTGTTTGTCTTTTTTCGTTTCCGTCGTAAAGGAATCCCCAATTTGTTAACTTTTTTGCTGGCTCATCTTTCCCATATTTTTTCTCTCCCTCTCCAGCAAACCCCGCCTCGTGTAGCTTTCATTAGCCGTGCGTGTCCCTCAGTTCCTCTACCCTCGCCCCTTCACAGAGCCTCACCTCCCTAATGGTAGGTTTTTTCATATATTTTTACTATTTTCCTTGCTCCTCTTCACCTCTTCCTACGAACGTCAATCGTTATAAATACTCAGGCTCTTCTCCCATGTTTGTATTCAGTTCTTTATCCTTTATGGTGTTTTCTCATATGTTTTTGCTATTCCCGTTTCTCCCTCACACCTTTCCCTACAAACATCAATAATTATGAGTACACAAGCTCTTCTTTTATCTCTGTCTACAGGTATCCATTCTCTGTTTTGATCCTCGCTGTTTGTGTAAGAAAAAGCGTTTGCCTACACATCCATTCCATGCCTTTTGTTATCATATTGCGAGCTTAATGCGTATATATGTAGTTCTTGAAATGTTAAACTTCGGTAATCTTTCTTAGTTTTGTAGCCTCCAGTATGCTACGTGTTAATCGTGCCCTATGATATATATTTTTAGTACGTCGTAGCTGCTGTTTAGTCTACAAATCCTTGAGGTTATAGTCAGAGAACTACACTGGCCTTAGAAAAATAATGAACATAGCAGAAAAGAGCAACGCGAGTCGGTACGAGAGATGAAAAATCGACTAAATTTCCCACTGATACTTGCATAAAGCACTTTAAGACACACACAAAAAAAAGGTCAAGAAAACGTCAAACATCCCAAACAACACTAAAAAAAATTAATATACATGCAGATAAGCGTATAGAATATCCCCTGTATTCCTGTTTGTACTTCCCAGCTGCAGTTCGAGCCACAGGCAGCTGCAGAATACAGTAAAAAAGATCACATTAACTACAAACGTACAGCCAGTAAGACACACGGCGTAAGAAAACCACACAGCACCAGAAAATACAGCACGAAAGCGTAACCCGAAGCGCAGAAATACATGTTGTTGTGCGCGGGGGAATGGTACGTAAGAGATGAAATTACATTTACATCCATTTGGCCTTATGACCGGCGGCGGTACTCCGTTTTTGCCGCGGCGGGGCAGGGCCGGCCGGGGATGATGAGGGCCCGTGCTAACCAGTTCTCGCGCCCACTACGGACCGGCCCCTTGCTTCTTGCCGCCCGCTTCTCACCGCCCGCCGCTCGTCCCTGCCTCGAGGGGCGACAGCTGAGCAAGGGAAAAAAGCCGACTGCATAAGGCAAGGCGTGTACTGTGCGGAGGAGGATGAGCAGGAAAACGGTGAGAGATGTTAAATATGTTAGGTAAGGTGTGATTTGCTGAAGTTAGACGTATGGATGAGAAGGAAAAATGGCTGGGTAAGGAGAGATGTGGTGTGAACAGTAGCTTGCGAGGGAAGATGAGAAGACGAAAAATATAGAAAAACGTTAGGAAGCTTGGCAAGGTATGGTTCGTAAGAGGTGTGAAGGAGTACCAGAAAAGGGGGCAATATGTGGTTTAGAAACGGTAAAGCTATCGAGGAAAGAAGTTAAAAGGTAAAATAATAGAAAACGCAAGGAAAATTGGTACGGTATTGTTTGTAGCCTGGAGAGGTATTATGAGGAGGCAAAATTTGATATTATAATTATAAAAAAAAAAACATATTAAGAGAGACATGACAAGGTAAATCAAGGCAAAAAGGCAAGGTATACTAGTTTGCAGACTGGAGAAGTACTGAGAAGAGGTAAAAATAATACAACAGTGAAGAAGTCTGGAAAACTGAACAAATTAATGGAAAAGAGACCTAAAAATAGACATCAGACAGGCATGAACAGCAAGCCATGAAAACCCAACACTTGAAAGCCACCAAAAAAGTCAAGGAGCCTAAACAAATTAAAGAAAAAGAAAACCTAAAAATAAACATCAGGCAGGCAAGAACCCAACACTTCCAAGCTACAGAAGAATATAAAAAAACTAAAATTAATGGAATTGAGAGACCTAAAACAAAGCATCACACACCCAAACTCACCAAACATGGAAACATGGAAACATGGACTAGCAGGCAGCAGAAAGCCTGTTGGCTCATTACTAGGCTGCCTGCGTTCAGTAATTCAATCAATCCGTTTGCCATAGGAGTGGCTTGCAGGGAAGGATTAAAGCACTTGTGTATCTCTTCTTGGGAACGTTCAGTTCACTCCCGATACAGCAAAGTGGCGATCAATGCGTTTCTTGAAGGAGTTGATGGTCTCTGTGCTAACCACTTCTGCAGGAAGGCTGTTCCAGTGGCGAACAACTCTATTCGAGAAATAACTCCTGCCGATGTCGGTATTGCATCGTCTTGCTTGAATTGTTTTTCCGTTGTTTCTTGTTCTCAGGTGGGTTTGTAGCGTGAAGAGTTTGGAGTGATCAACGTTGCTGAGCTTGTTCAGGTACTTAAAGACTTATATCATGTCTCCCCGCAGTCGTCTCTTTTCCAACGTGAAGAGGTTGAGTCGCTCGAGTCGCTCTTCATAGGGCTTCGTCCTCAGTGATGGTATCATCTTCGTGGCGCGGCGCTGTACTCTCTCAAGTAATTCAATGTCTTTCCTGTAATTAGGAGACCAGAATTGCACGGCGTATTCCAGGTGGGGTCTTACCAGCGAATTGTACAAGGATAACATAACTCCCGGCGTCTTGTATTCGAAGTTCCTCGCTATGAACCCAAGCATTGTATTGGCTTTCTTACAGGCGGACTTGCAGTGTTTTATTTGTTTCAAGTCACTGCTGATGGTGACCCCGAGGTCTCTTTCCTCTTGCACAACATGTAGTGGTTCGCCACCCATGTGGTATGTGTGGTTGCTGTTTCTGGATCCGATATGCATTACTTTACATTTGGCAGTGTTGAAGGACATCTGCTATTTTTCTGACCACCGAGTGATCTGGTCCAGGTCTCTCTGGATAATTTCGCAGTCTACCGTTGTGAGGGCCTTCCCACCCACCTTTGTGTCGTCGGCAAATTTTGAAAGATTGGATTTCAATCCTAGTTCTAGGTCGTTGATATATATGATGAAAAGTATGGGTCCCAGCGCTGACCCCTGTGGCACTCCACTTGTGACCGGGAGCCACTCGGAGGCCTGTCCGTTGAGTAAAACTCGTTGTTTTCTTCCAGTGAGCCAGTCCTTGATCCACGCTGTCAGATTGCCGCCTAATCCCGCCGACTTGAGTTTCTTGAGGAGTCTTTCGTGTGGCACTTTGTCAAAGGCTTTCTGAAAGTCTAGATATGTAACATCGCTGGGGATATGATTATCCCAGTTTTCATAGATACCTTGGAAGAAATCCAATAAATTGGTTAAGCAAGAGCGCTTGTTCCTGAAACCGTGCTGAGCATCGGAAATGATGTTGTTGTCTTCAAGGAACCTAACGAGTTTGTCTCTGATGATCTTCTCGAGGATTTTTCCCGCCACAGAGGTCAGGCTGATTGGTCTGTAGTTTAGGGCCACACTTTTGTCTCCCTTTTTGTAGATCGGAGTTACATTCGCTTGTTTCCAGTCTTTTGGGACTTTGTTTTGTTGTAGTGACAGATTGTAGATGGTGGTGAGTGGCTTGAGGATTTGCTGCTTGAGTTCCTTGAGCAGCCTGGGTGACAAGTCGTCGGGTCCGGTGGACTTGTTTGTCTCGAGTTTGTCTAGGTACTTTTTCACATCCCGTTCGTCGATTGTGCCAATTTCTAGGGGAGTGATTCCCATCGGTGGGGTAGGGCTCTCGGGTACGGACTGGGTATTCTCGACCGTGAACACAGACGCGAAGTTTCTGTCTAGGATTTCGACCATTTGTCTACTGTCCTGTGTTAGTACGTCACTTTCATCTTTTAAGGGACCGATATTGCTTTTTGTCTTCTTTTTGGTTCTTATATACGTGAAGAACTTTTTCGGGTTGGACTTGGCTTCGCGTGCAATTTGCTCTTCATAGTCGCGTTTACGCTGGCGAATGAGTGTTCTGCAAGCTCTGAGGCTTTGATGGTATTGTTCGCGTGCCTCGTCAGTGCCGTTTTCTTTGAGCGAGTTGTATTTTCTCTTCTTTAAATTAATCGCCCGTCGAACCTGGGTAGTCATCCATGGTGGGCTTGTGGCATTATTTGTTCTCCTTGTCTTCATGGGAACAGTTGTTCTCTCTACCTCCAGGAGTTTGGTCTTGAAGCCATTCCACGCTCCGTCCACAGGAGTGTAGGTCATGGGTTCCCAAGTTGTTTGGGTTAGCAGCTCACGAGCGAAATTAAAATTGGCTCTTTTTGTCAGGACCCAGAAGACGAGGAAACAGAGGAGTGAGATATACAACTGTGTAAACATCTGACAGGACAAACACTAACAAAAAGGGTGACATATATATAAGTGTAAACATCTCAAGTACAAAAGAGGGGAAACAACGAGGGTAAAGGAAAACAGATACCCAGAGAGGAAAGGCAGGTAGACAACTGTGTAAACATCTGACAGGACAAACACTAACAAGAAGGGTGACATATATATAAGTGTAAACATCTCAGTACCAAAGAGAGGAAACAACGAGGGTAAAGGAAAACAGATACCCAGACTCAGATACAGAAAACAGATGCCCAGTGGGCGTGGTCAGAAAGTGTGAACAACCATTGAAAAAGACTCTGACCCGTGACGTCAGTCGTGGCGACATGTTATGAGCCAATAATTTAACAGAAAAATCACTGTGGGAGTGTCTTAAGACTGACTCACGAATAGCAGGAGAAGTAAAACAATACAACATAATGAGCGAGCAGATGGGTGTGACAGGAAGTATTGGCCATTGGTTATGTAGAAAATTAAGGGCGTGTCAAGGATGTAAGTCCGCCTAAAGCAAAGAAAAATGTGGCCTAGAAATCAGTGGTATGAGTAGACCGAGCTTGGTTCTCGCCTCAAGCAGACCTGCTACTCACTCAGCCGAGGATGGCTGTTGTGATCTTAATCGTGAGTAGAAATTCGAGAATCTAAGGGAAACCGACTGTATTGTCCTGGAGATTATAATGTAGGAGATGCGAAGTAGGATTGTGAGTGGGACAGGATTGTGATTATTTGTTTGCGATGTAAAGCAAAGTTAAACCACTGGGTGTGGTAAAATAATGTGTTTCCATGACTTGTAGTAGATTATACTACAGGAATGTGTTATTAGGATTTTGTGAAGAGAGTACATAATGATTGTGATGTAAGCAGAGAGATACAAACCACTGCTTGTGGAACGACGAGTGTTATTATTATTGACAACAACTGAGCACATATTGTAGTATTGTGTTTAAGACATGTCGTTTGTCATATGTTGCATCCATTGCTGAATATGCCAGCGTTATGATCGTCTGAGCATAGAATATTGCGTAAGGCAATTGTTTTCATTTAATCTTAAATAAATGTAAATTATATTTTCCCTTGTCTATCCCCGAACACTAGTCTCCAATAACAACTTAAGCCGGATCACGCTACCAAGGATACGAGACGGTGAGATCATTTATTGAGTAATTAATGAGTGATAAAAGAGTTGATTTAATACAAGAAAAGAAGGGTCTAAAACTGGCGGCAGCGGTATAGGATAGACAGGAGGGTGTGTTTATCAGTGTCTTTCCTTAAATTAACTACGTTTGATGAGAAAAGGGCTCCTACTTTCACCAAGTTTAGTTCGTTTTAGCAGCGGTAGTGATAGCGATGATATAAGTATTTGTTCTTCCGGAGAGTTAGACTCAGAATCAGACAACATGCCGGACGAAATTCAGGTCGGAAACGGTGTACCGGATCCTGAGCAGAGCACTAGTGAAGTCAGTGGCCAAGACAAGTCTACTACAGTAGATAAAACAGATCTAGCCTCTATCATTTCCCTTAATTCGAGGAACAACTATGGCAAAGTCAAAGGATTAAAATATTATATGGGAGGTCGGAGCAAGGACCCAGACAACCCTACATTTTCCTGTACTACTAGTGTAAGGCAGTGGATTAAAGATATAGATTCACGGACTGCTGATAACTGGACAGATCAAGGAAGGATACAGTTAGCAAAGCAACACTCATTAGGCCCTGTCTTTCAATTGATTTCCACTACAGTTGAGACGGACGGTTATGACTGGAACAAGGTTAAGCAGCAACTGTTAGAAGTATTTCCTGATGATAAAACTTATTATGAGAGGAAAGAAGACCTGGCCACAGCAAGGCGTAAATCTGGGGAAACAATACCTGAATTTTGGGTAAGGCTACATGAGGCAACCTGTTCACTTCAGAAAATGAGGCCAGAAAATAAAATGTCATTACAGGAAGACAAAATAACTGCTTTTTTGACGGCCCTTCCAAAGCCCTTTAGATCATATTTAACTGATGATGACATGAAAGATCCTTCAGCAGTGTACAAAAAGGCCCTAAACTTCGTGAAAAATCATCCACAGCTGAAACTAACATGCAGTGATCTCATGAAAGAGACTCGTCAGCCCGTAGCGATGGTGACTGGCCACAAATCTCAGCACTCTAGGCAAGCTAGGAAGGAGGAGCAAAGACGCCCCCCAAATAATTCTATAGTATGCTTTCGTTGTGAAAAGGTAGGACATGTAGCTAAGTCTTGCTGGGTAGAAATTTGCAGAAACTGTGGCATGACTGGGCATTCTACTGCCCATTGCTGGCATTTTTCGAGAGGAAGAGGAGGACAGGGCAGGTACCCACCTCGGGGTAACTCCTACAAACAAAAAAAAAAACGCCAACTTTCGGTAGAAATAACAGAAAATGAACGGAGAACGAACAAGGGAGTAGCCACATCACTAACAAGCAATGAAAAGAAGGCTATAATCAACATAACTCAGAGTAATCTTGGTAGCCAGATCGCACTAAACTTGCAGGTACAAAAACATGATAAAACATATGCAAAGGTGGCCGCTCTCCTAGATACGGGAGCGTGTGTGAGTCTTATAACTGATGAATTTATTCAAGAGTTAGGGCTCGCAGTAAATGAAAGTGAAGCGAAACCCGTAAATATTGTCTCGGTGCAAGGACACCATATTGAAAATGAAGGTAGGAGACAGGTTAACCTTAAATTTGGAAGGAGAAATAGCGTACAAGATCTAATAATAACACGCAATGTAGATTTACCGACTCCTATTTTGTTGTGTACTGATTTCATGTTGCAACACGAAATTACTCTAAAAACGTGGCAACCACATGAAGAACAAGGGAAACGAGGTTGGAAACTGATGATAGAAGGGGAAACTATACCTATACAACCCATTGAGCCCGGAGAAATATCTCTGATATCTAGAGGTGAGGGACCTCAGTTGAATGAAGATGAAAATGAAGAAAGCTTCACTGAAAGTAAGGCCGAACGTTGCCAAGCAGCTGAACCTTTGCAACTGCATGCATCTGTTGCAGGTTACATAACGCTAGTGACGCAACTACAGGCAAGTGAAGCTTTATTTGAGCCTTGTGTTAGTACTCCTCAGGCTAGAGTCTTGTGCTCAGGGATAGTTAAGTTGACCCCTTCACCTGACAATCAAAGATCTTATGTCACTGTGCCATATTTAAATGTTGAAAGTGAGAGCATAGAGATAGATGATAGTACAACGTTTGGATTTGTGAAGCCTGTCACTCATGAGCAATACGCTGATCTGCCACAAGTATCTAGTGTACAGACCGCTGACACAGTTAAGACAGACTTGAAGCCCGCAGAGCTTGAAGCAAGGAAGAAAAGCCTCTATCAAATTGTTGACGCTAAATTCCCAGACGAAGAGAGAGAAAATCAGGTCTTAAAGTCCTTAATAGATAAATATATAACAGTGTGTTCCACAGAACAAGAACCATTAACAGTAACGCCCTATTTCCTAAGCACCATCAAGCAAAACACTGATGAAGTAGTGTACAGGCGTCCCTATAACATTCCTATCAGTTATCATGACAGAGTAAATGAACAACTTATATCGCTCCAGCAACAGGGTGGGATTCGCCCTTCGCGATCACCCTATAATGCCCCACTTATCCCAGTGCCCCAAAAAGATGGAGTACTACGACTTTGTCTGGACTTCCGGGCACTCGATAAAACACTACGGGACGACCGGTACCCACTCCCTAATATAACCACCATACTCAATCAATTGGGAGATAGTAAGCTTTTTTCATGCCTAGACTTGAAACAGGGTTACCATCAAATCCCCCAAGATGAATTCAGCAGAGAAAAGACGGCATTTTCTTCTCCAGCAGGACATTGGGAATTTACTTCCCTCCCCTTTGGCCTTAAAACAGCTCCGTCCTGCTTCCAGAAAATAATAAACACTGTCCTTACAGGACTATTAGGTAACAAGGCTCAGGTGTACCTTGATGACATAATTATCCTGGGCGATACATTTTCTAATCATGTAGATAACTTAGAACAAATTTTGGATCGCTTAAAGGAAGCCAAACTGACTCTTAAGATGGAGAAGTGTAACTTTTTAAGGACAAAGTAGATTACCTGGGCCATGCCATCCGCTCAGAGGGAATAAGACCTCAGTCTAGCAAGCTGGAGGCCATACAAAACGTCCCGGCCCCCCAAACTGTTCATGATTTACAGTCATTTCTTGGATTGACTAATTATTATCGCAAATTTATTGCAAATTATTCACAAATCATTGCTCCTCTTCTAAAGATTAACAAAGGAAAGAAAGGTACACTCAAGAAAAAAGATAAAACTCCACTCATATGGACAGATGAAGCAAAAATTGCGTTCTCAACCCTTAAGGATAGAATGCTTGACACAGTCACTCTAAAATTCCCTGACTTTAACAAACCTTTCGTGCTCACTACTGACGCGTCCAGCTACAGTATTGGTGGAGTATTGCAACAACAGGATAATGATAATAAACTAAGACCTATATCCTTTTTTAGTAGGAAATTGAACACAGCAGAACAGCGGTACAGTACAGTTGAAAGAGAGGCTTTAGCAGTAATATATGGGTTGCAAGTGAACCGCCCATTAATACTGGGCTACCCTATTGAGATCCACACGGATCACAGACCTTTAGTATGGTTGTTACAGGTAGCTAGTCCCAACGGCAGGATAGCTAGATGGCAGACTCTCATGAGTGAGTATGATTTCACAATCAATCATTTGCCTGGCAAGGAAAATATAGTAGCAGATTTTTTATCAAGGATGAAGGCTCAACAGAACACTGAGATTGAATTAGAAGGACACGCGCGATAATGTTTGTGGATGGGGAACAACAAAAACCGTGGAACACGTGGATAATGAGGGGCAAGGTATTGCACTAGTGCAGAAAAAGAAAAAGGCGCCAAATGATATGGAATCATAATGTATGAAATGTATGGACATGAATTGTGAGTGTATTGGCCACACACTTGACTGGAGTATTGAAGAGATTATTGAGCTGCAAGATGAGCAGCCAGCATATAGAATGATAAAAAATATGATAAAAGAAGGGTGCCCCATGAATGAGATTGAGCAGAGACTCAGAGATAAAAGGTATAATGTGAAGATGCCCCTGTCAGAATTGCAGGTGGAACACGATGTGTTATATCGTGTTATAGTGAATCCGTACGGAGAAGCCACTAAGGTGGTGGTTTTACCCCCGAAGTATTTCCAGAAAGCGATAACTCTGGCTCATTCGTCGCCAACTGCAGGGCACGGAGGAACCAAAGTTACGTTATCTCGGTGTAGAAAGTTCGCTTTCTGGCCTGGAAGGAAACGGGATGTAGAAGAGTATGTAAGGAAGTGCGTCACGTGTAGTCGTTTCAAGCGAGTTGGGAACTTCCACCCTGCTCCTTTGCGGCATTATCCGGACGTCACCGCTCCTTTTGAGAGAATACACATGGACCTTGTGGGTCCCATGGGTGTATCGGACAATGGGTTTCGATACGTAATGACCATAATTGATGTTTTTACAAGGTATTTGATTACAGTACCCTTACGGAGTAAGGAAGCCCGCGAAGTAGCAAGGGCGTTGTACGTGAATGTGGTTTGTGTACACGGTGTTCCTCAGACAGTTGTTACAGATCAAGGTTCAGAGTTTGTTAATTCCGTGATGCAGGAGATAATTTCTGAACTCCTCATGCGACACGCGAAAATAACGGCTTACCATCCAAGTGCAAATGAAATAGTAGAGCGCGCAAATTATACCATTGTTAACATTTTGAGGACAATGGTTCTAGGAAATGTGTCCATTTGGGATATAATGTTACCTGCAGCCACCCTGGCATATAATACTGCGTATCATAGCACCATAAAGGAGTCCCCTTTTTATCTCATGTACTTACGGGATCCTCGTATGCCCTACACTATGTTAGAAAAAACTCAGCAGCCCTGGTATGATATTGACTCCTATAAGGAAGAAATGGCTGCAGTTGCAAAGAAAGTTTATGATAGATGCCAGGTTTACATTGAAGAAGGTAGAGAAGAAATGGAAAAGTACTACAAACCTACGAAACTCAAAACTATCAGTGTTGGCGACAGAGTGTTCCTCAAACATATACCAAAAAGAAAAGAAAATAAGAAGTTGCAACCTATTTTTGATGGACCCTACAGGGTAATAGAGAAGATCAGTGATGTAGTGGTAAAAATTAGGAACCTCAGGACTAGTAAGGTTTCAACAGTCCACACAGATAGAGTGAAAGTCCTTCATGAAGACTGCATCGATGTGCAGCAATGTCCAACGGTTAGGCGAGCATACCCTTTAAATCCAGAGACAGACACTGATCTATTCTTTGCATTGCTCAACCCTGAAATCCCTGAAAAAAATTCTACCAAAGAATTGATAACTCGTACCGGAGAATTAACTACTACTTTTGAAACTGAAACTAATGTTCGTTCTCCAGCAGCCCAAACAGCTGAGGCACAGGCTACAATGCCCAATACGACCACCTCCCAGGTTACTCCCAAATTTTCAGAGCCACCCCAGCATAGATATAACCTTCGCTCTTCCTCAACGGTACAGGACTTGCCTAATGTTATGTCAAAGCCAATAGAATATGGGAAGGAATAGTGGCTCACGATGAAAGATACGCTATTTAACCGCTAATATAACGTAATTATCCGCAGATTTGTTTGGCTTCATCGGTGCACTGCTCGATCCCAACACAAGAATCACCGATACGTGCTGGCTTGAGTTTCACACCGACATACCGTCTAGTCCTCACAGGCAGAGACTATGTAGTACCTTTTATCCTCAAAGAAGAAGATGTTTTAGCTCCATTATATAAGGCACGGAATTTGACTGCTTCTTTAGCTTGGAATGTTGTTCAAATATCACCTGAGTATCCAATTATAAAATCATTAAAGCACACACTTTTTAATTTTGAAAATGAATTCAGTTCATTGTTATTTAATCTTAAAAGATTCCTCCGCTATGTAATGACTACTGATCCGAACAAACTACATGTTTCAATGAATTATAGACCGAAGCGGGGAATGATTAATTTTCTAGGATCCTTGTCTAATATCTTATTTGGTACCGCGACCCAGGCTCAAGTTGATGCTATTCATGGAAAAATTGGAGAACTAGAGTCAATGACTGAACAAGAACGTATCATGTTGAACGTTCATTCGACTGCATTAAATGTCACGTTACGAAATATGCATACCATGCAGTCTGCTCTGAATAGACTATCTTCTGCTGTAAACATATCGAACCAGGTTGTCCGTCACATGTCTATGCAGACCTTGGCATTAGAGAGTGAGGAAAAACTCCTCCGAGCATTGCTAGATTTAGAGTTAGCATTAGGACACCTAAGTACGGGTATTTTAGATTTAAAGTTGGGTCTGCAGGCTCTCCTGCAAACATATATAACTCCAACCATTATGTCAGACGAACAACTGTTAAGTACATTAAAGGAAGCCTCAGTTCGGCCTCCAGGTCTTTTGTTCCCTGCAGTTCCTGATTTTTTAGCTTTATATAGGGATATGATAACTGTGTTCTCCAGGACAACGGCTTTGCACGATTTTCGTAATTTCTATTTCACCAAACCTTTGCGTGGAGATCCGCCTGACACCTTTGATGTCTTTCGAATCGACTCCCTTCCATTTTCTGTACAGAATAACACTTACTTTCTTATGTATAGTGTTAAATCAAGATATATTGCCTTCAGTGAGAATAGGAAAATATATTTTCTACTTTCTAGTATAGAACACTGTAACAAAAATCACCATATGTTAGTTTGTCCTCCCAAAGGCCCCGTGTATGAGGCAAGTCACGCAGCCTCTTGTGAATCGGCAGCCTTCTTGAATCATAAGTCAGTGATCAACCTCTGCCACAAAATAGTCTTACAAACATTTCCCCCGATGTTTATAAAAGGTCCTGGATACTGGACCTATTCACTTGCCTCCCCCATCACTCTGACACTCACATGCCCTACCAATCCTGTAAACAAACATACTGTCAGCCTCAAAGGTAGTGGGATATTGACGCTTCGGCAAGGTTGCAGCGCCCACAGCCCATCCCTGACACTTCCTGGACAAGAAGCAGTTGTGGAGGGGCCCCCCATCAAGGTCTCTCGCCCTATCCTCTCCACCTCCCTCCTCTCCCAAAAGTTCTTACAGGCCATCTTAACTGGTCCGTTTTGCCTGACCTTCCATCTCTTCGCAGTGCTGAGTCCATCCCCCTACAGGAGCTAACAGCTGACTTGCAGCCCCTACATCCTGTGGTCAAGCCGAATCAGCCCTTTCAACACGAAATCCATTGGTGGATTGTCTTCGCCATTGTCGTGATCCTGGTTCTTCTGCTGGTAACGTCTGCCGTGGGGTATTCCTATGTCCTACGCTACGCACGACGCCGCCTAATTCCAGACTCAAACCAACTGCAGACATTGCAAGGCGTATCTTCTCCACCAACACCTGTGAGATCTCAGGGGCGAGATCTTCCGGAAGGGGAAGTATGTCAGGACCCAGACACCGAGGAAACAGAGGAGTGAGATATACAACTGTGTAAACACCTGACCGGACAAACACTAACAAAAGGGTGACATATATATAAGTGTAAACATCTCAAGTACAAAGAGGAAACAACGAGGGTAAAGGAAAACAGATACCCAGAGAGGAAAGGCAGGTATACAACTGTGTAGACATCTGACAGGACAAACACTGACAAAAAAAGTGACATATATAACAGTGTAAGCATCTCAAGTACCAAAGAGGGGAAACAACGAGGGAAAAGGAAAACAGATACCCAGACTCAGATACAGAAAACAGATGCCCAGTGGGCGTGGTCAGAAAGTGTGAACAACCATTGAAAAAGACTCTGACCTGTGACGTCAGTTGTGGCGACATGTTATGAGCCAATAATTTAACAGAAAAATCACTGAGGGAGTGTCTTAAGACTGACTCACGAATAGCAGGAGAAGTAAAACAATACAACATAATGAGCGAGCAGATGGGTGTGACAGGAAGTATTGGCCATTGGTTATGTAGAAAATTAAGGGCGTGTCAAGGATGTAAGTCCGCCTAAAGCAAAGAAAAATGTGGCCTAGAAATCAGTGATATAGGTAGATCGAGCTTGGTTCTCGCCTCAAGCAGACCTGCTACTCACTCAGCCGAGAATGGCTGTTGTGATCTTAATCGTGAGTAGAAATTCGAGAATCTAAGGGAAACCGACTGTATTGTCCTGGAGATTATAATGTAGGAGATGTGAAGTAGGATTGTGAGTGGGACAGGATAGTGATTATTTGTTTGCGATGTTAAGCAGAAATGGAAACCACAGCGTGTGGTATAATTGGGTGTTTCCATGACTTGTAGTAGATTATACTATAGGAATATGTTATTAGAATTTTGTGAAGAGAGTACATAATGATTGTGATGTAAGCAGAGAGATACAAACCACTGCTTGTGGAATGACGAGTGTTATTATTATTGGCAACAACTGAGCACAAATTGTAGTATTATGTTTAAGACATGTCGTTTGTCATATGTTGTATCCATTGCTGAATATGCCAGAGTGTTATGATCGTCTGAGCATAGAATATTGCGTAAGGCAATTATTTTCATTTAATCTTAAATAAATGTAAATTATATTTTCCCTTGTCTATCCCCGAACACTAGTCTCCAATAACAACTTAAGCCGGATCACGCTACCAAGGATACGAGACGGTGAGATCATTTATTGAGTAATTAATGAGTGATAAAAAGAGTTGATTTAATACAAGAAAAGTTGGGTCTAAAATGTACAAGAAACATAAACTTCAACATTAAAGGGTGCCACAGAAAACAGCACTGCAGGAAACAGTAGTAGTAGTAATAGTAGTAGTAGTAGTAGTAGTAGTAGTAGTAGTAGTTTTTTTTACTTTTTTACTTTTTTACTTTACTTTAGTTCAAGTCATAGGCAGGAGGAAATACAGATGAAGGAAGATTGTTCCAGAGTTTACCAGCGTGAGGGATGAAAGAGTGAAAATGTTGGTTAACTCGTGCGTAAGGGATTTAGACAGTAATTGGATAAGTTGAGTAGAAAGCCGTGTGCGGCGAGGCTGAGGGAGGGGGGAGGCATGTATTTAGCAAGTTCAGAAGAGCAGTCAGCATGAAAATATCGATAGAAGATAGAAAGAGAGGCAACATGGCGGCGGAATTTAAAGGTAAAGGTAAAATTGGGGGCATATGCTGTAGCAGCGCGTAGCCTCGGTGCTCATCTCCGTGACATTGGCCCTTGAGCCTGTGGTGGGAGGGAGTTTACATTTCCCAGGTTTCCTCAAGTACCCATTTATCGACCAGCCCGAGAGGGAGGATGAACAGCTGGGTGAGCTGCACGCCGACTGCCCGGGCCGGGATTCGAACCCGGGCCCGCGGAGTAGAGGCCAGGCACGCTGACCACTAGACCACGGAGGTAGCAGTAGTCACCCACACCATGACATGTAAAAAAGGAGGCTTCGTCTGTATTCGACACGATGAAGTGAGGGATCTGACAGCCAGCATGCTCAGGGAGGTATGCCAAGACGTCACTACCGAGCCGGTACTGCTTCCCCTGGACGGCGAACACCTTCGGTACAGGACGGCCAATACCTCACAGGAGGCACGGGTTGATGTAAGTGCCCGCGGATTCTGGGTGCGCGGACAGCGGGCGTTCATGGACATCCGCATATTCGACCCGATGGCTGCCTGTCACCGTGAGCTGCCCCTGCAAGCCGCCCACCACAGGAACGAGCAGGAGAAGACAAAGGCATACGGTGAAAGAATCCAACATGTGGATCAGGGCAGCTTCACCCCCCTCGTCTTCACCACATCCGGCGGGATGGGTCCCAGGGCCCAATGCTTCTACGCACGACTCGCGGAAATAATCTCAGAAAAGAAGCATCAGCCAAGTAGCCACGTTGTCCCCTGAATGAGGTGTCGCCTCTCGTTCTCCCTGCTCAGGTCGGCCATCTTATGTCTCAGGGGCACCAGACACTCTTGCCCAAAACCCACCAACATATCCAATATGGACTATGAAGCCACAGTGGTGGAGAGTGACATTAGGGTGGGTCGGGAGTGACTTGAGTAGGGAAGGAAAGGGGGATCTAGACGTAATAGATGATAGGTGGTTTAGTGTCAGGTAGTATTAGTGATATGGTTGGATGCCACAGTTATTAGCGAACAGAGTTGGGGCTAATGACCTCCAAGCTATGGAGCCCTCCATGATTATGTGTCGGGAAAATAAACATGGGTGGAGGTATCATTTATGTAGTAGTTAAAAAAAATAAAAAGGTAGCAGTAGTAGTAATAGTAGTAGTAGTAGTAGTAGTAGTAGTAGTGGTAACAGTAGTAGTGATAATAGTAGTAGTAGTAGTAGTAGTAGTAGTAGTAGTAGCAGCAGTAGTAGTAGTAGTAGCAGTAGCAGTAGTAGTACCAGTAGTAGTAGTAGTAGTAGTAGTAGTAGTAGTAATAATAGTAGTAGTAGTAGTAGTAGTAGTGGTAATAATAGTAGTGGTAATAGTAGTAGTTGTAATACTAGTAGTAGTAGTAGTAGTAGTAGTAGTAGTAGTAGTAGTAGTAGTAGTAATAGCAGTAGCAGTAGTAGTAGTAGTAGAAGTAGTAGTAGTATCAGCAGTATATGAAAACAAACTTTACAGCATTTCTATTCATACATAATTCGATCCTTCAGAAACCAAAGTAAATTATCTGATATTTCTTTATTTGACAAAGCATAAAACTTACCAAGAATAACCAACTAAAGTAAATCTAAACCCTTATTATTCTACTGTGATTCTCCTTATAGCACAGCACCAGAGTTATGTAGATTCTGGGAGCTCTGTAACCAAGACCGATTGATCCGTTCACCTAATCCAGGCTTACTGAAATGAAGGGACTGGACTGACCTAAGCTTTGCCCACTGTATGAGGAGGCAATCACGCTGTTCTGAGATGTCTAAATAGAGGTGAGGATTAAACAAGCTATTTTCATGAGCAGTTCCTTTCATTCCTTCTTTCTTTCTTCCTTATCTCGGTCATGCAGTGTAGTCCTCTTCTTCTCTCCTCTTCTCTTCTCTTCTCTTCTCTTCTCTTCTCTTCTCTTCTCTTCTCTTCTCTTGTCTTCTCTTCTCCTCTCCTTTCCTCTCCCCTATCCTCATTTCCGCTTCCTTGCTCTACCCTCCTATCCTCTCCTCCTCTCTTTTTTCTTCTCTCCAATCATATCTTCTCCCCTCCTCGCCTTTCCTCTTGTCATCTCCTTTCTTTTCTATTCCTTTCCCATTCTATCCTCTTCTCTTCTACTCCCCAATTCTTCCCTTTCTTTTCCTTTCCTTATCTTCTCAACTCCTCTCCTCTCCTCTTCTCTTCTCTTCTCTTCTCTTCTCTTCTCTCCTCTCCTCTCCTCGCCTCTTCATCTCCCTCAGCCTCCCCTCCTCAGCATCTCCCTCCCCCGTTCTCCTCCTTCTCTCAGTCCTGGATTAAACTTTGCATGCGGTAATCTTCAAATCGGCTCTAACGCTCGTCCAGAATACCGATAACCGCACACGCCTGAGCAGGATCACGGCTCAAACATGCGATCCAACACCTTAATTAAAGCATGTGAATGTGATCCTGTTTGAGTGTCTGTCAGGAAACTGACTTGAATGTTGTGAGTGATTAACGTAGTGATGCTGCTGTTGCAGTTGTTGTTAATATAGATTTGATGAGTTTTAGATTTTTTTTTACAGCAAATGAGACAGTTCAAGGGCTTAAAAAAAATAATGAAAAAATAAAAGCCCGCTACTTACTACCCCTAAAAAGATTAGAGAGGAGTGGCCAAAAGAGAAGTCAATTTCGGGAGGAGAGGTGTCCTGATACCCTTCTCTTGAAAGAGTTGAGGTCGTAGGCAGGATGAAATACAGATGAAGAAAGATTGTTCCTGAGTTTACCAGCGTAACGGATAAAAGAGTAAAGATGCTGGTTAACTCTTGCATAAAGGGTTTCGACAGTATAGGGATGAGCTTGAGTAGAAAGTCGTGTGTGGCGAGGACGCGGGAGGGGGGGAGGCATGCAGTTAGCAAGTTCAGAAGAGCAGTCAGCGTGAAAACATCGATAGAAGAAAGAAAGAGAGGCAACATGGCGACGGAATTTAAGAGGAAGAAGACTATCAGTAAGAGGAGGAGAGCTGATGAGACGAAGAGGCTTAGACCCCACTTTGTCCAGAAGAGCTGTGTGAGTGGAGCCCCCCCACACGTGAGATGCATACTCCATACGAGGGCGGACAAGGCCCCTGTAAATGGATAGCAACTGCGCGGGGGAGAAGAACTGGCGGAGACGATACAAAACGCCCAGCCTCGAGGAAGCTGATTTAGTGAGAGAGGATATATGAATTTTCCAGTTAAGATTTTGAGTTAAGGATAGACCGAGGATATTTAGTGTTGAAGAAGGTGACAGCTCAGTGTTGTCAAAGAATAGGGGATAGATGTTTGGAAGATTGTGTCGAGTTGATAGGTGGAGAAATTGAGTTTTTGAGGCGTTGAAGGACACTAGGTTCCTTTTAACATGGTCCCCCTTCCAGGCGGGGACTCCGAGGCACTAATATTGGACGCCATTTTTTAATTTTTAATTTTGGGAAAAAGTGTAGTACGTTCAATAAGTAATGAGAAAATGTCAGGAGAGACATTAAATATGGTATGATCAAAATACTTTTTCATGGAGAAGTACACATACATATACTCTATAAAATTACCAACTGGCAACTTTCTATGTTAGCAGGTCTGAGCGCCGCGGTGATTGTGGTGGAACCAGTCTGATCCGGTTTGCCGATCTCCGAGCACGTGTCACGATGCAAGGAAACATGGAGCAACGTTACGCCATCAAATTTTGTGTTAAACTTAAGAAAACAAAACAAGAAGCTTATGGATTGTTAAAAGAAGCCTATGGGGATGAAAGGATGAGCCAAGCAAGTTTCTACCGGTGGTTTAACAGATTTTCTGAAGGAAATGAACAAGTTGAAGATGAACCCAGATCTGGAGCACCAAAAAGTGCACGCAAGGAAGAAAACATTGAGGAAGTGCAAAGGTTAGTGATGCAAGACCGTCGAATATCTGTGAGGATGATATCTGAAGCTGTTGGCATTAGTACTGGCACAGTAGAGACAGTTCTGACCGAAGATCTGAAGCTTCACAAAGTCTGTGCCAAGTTCGTGCCAAAGATCCTCTCCGACGACCAGAAGCAGTTTCGTGTGGAATGTTGCACTGACATTCTCGAAATGATAGAGGCTGATTCAGCTTTCCTGAATAAGGTAGTGACTTGTGATGAGAGTTGGGTGTTCACCTATGACCCTGAGAGCAAACGGCAGAGTGCTCAGTGGAAGCACGCAAACTCCCCCAGGCCCAAAAAGGCAAAGATGAGCAAGTCACAAGAGAAGGCCATGGTCATTCCTTTCTTTGACTCCCAGGGGCTCATTCACATTGAATGGGTTCCTCAGGGTCAGTCTGTCAATAAGGAATATTATCTTACTGTTCTGAAAAGGTTCAGGGAGAAGATGAGGAAGAAGAGGCCTCAGCAGTGGAGGAGTGGTCAGTGGTGGTTCCACCAGGACAATGCCCCATGCCACAAGTCAACCCTGGTGACCACTTGGATGGCCGACAGGGGAATGAAAGTGATACAACACCCACCCTACAGCCCTGACCTAGCTCCTTGCGACTTCTTCATGTTCCCATGTATGAAAGACAGCCTCAGGGGAACCAGATTCCAGTCAACAGAGGAGCTGAAAGAGGCATCGGAAAGTTACCTGAAGGGACTACAGAAGAAGGACTTTGAGGAGGTCTTCCAGGAATGGGAGAGACGCATGCAAAAGTGTGTAGATGTGGGAGGCAATTATTTTGAAGGAGACAAAGTTTTGTAAGCTTATGAAAATAAATAGTATCTCTCCTGACATTTTCTCATTACTTATTGAACGTCCCGTATATGTTGTGTGAATGAAGAGTGGTGTGGATAGAGAGAGGATCTGTCTTTAGAGAGCATGCTGAACTACTCTCAGGTGTTGATGAGACAATAGGGAAACGGTTAGTGAGGACATAGGAAGGGTCTTTGGAGGGCTTCAGCACCCTCCTCACTTCCCATATATACCTCACCGGGAGTGGCTTGCGCCCGTTTCGGTAGGTGTCTTCCTATCTACTCCAGCCGATATGTAATTAGTAGTATTAATTATTTGCTCCTGTGTATCTCTCTCGGTAAGGTTATTGATTTAGACTTGTATTGGGATAAGATGAATTAATAAGTGCCAGAGCAAATTAATGGAAAAGCAAATCAGTTAATGAATGGACCGGCGTGTTTTAGATATTCAGTCGTTCAGTGAAATTAATTATTGCATGCGTTGATTGTGTTGAAACTAATGAAAGCATCAAAGAGAGAAAAAATATATGAAGTAAGCTAATAAAAAGATAAATAATCATACAAAATATAAATCCTTGCTTTGCTTCACATAAAAATACGTAAGTATAAATAAAACAGGTAGACAAAAACAAAACAAAAATAGAAGTAGATCAGAATATTTGTAATCATATGAATCAATAAACATCTGATCAAATAAATGAATAAACAAATAAATAAATAAACACAAGAATAAATTAGTATATATGCAAAACCTCTCTCCTCGCCCTGTTTCTGTGTTTCCAATTCTCGTTTCTATATTTTTTTTTTCTTTTTCTCGCCCTTTACTGTCTTTTCCTGTTCTCTGTTTGCTTCTCGTGACAGCTTCCCAATAGTTCTCTCTCTCTCTCTCTCTCTCTCTCTCTCTCTCTCTCTCTCTCTCTCTCTCTCTCATTGATCAATACTCAACAAACAAGAGCAGAACCATTACAAGAATTAACATAAACACACACACACACACACACACACACACACACACACACACACACACACACACACACACACACACATACGCATGCACGGCAGTTTGTTACGGCAACGCACACATAAACATTTTTTTTAATCAACAACAATAACAAACACTCAACTTGCTGGTGAAATTTACTGCAATAAATTATGTCAGCGTACCTATCGCCCTATCTCTATTAGTTAATTTGGCTTTCTGTCCGTTACTGTCTATCTATCTATCCATACCGGTGACCCTGCATGTTTATCTATCTCTATATATCTATCGATCTCTTCTTTTTGAGACAGACACACAGACAGACAGACAGAAAGGCAGAAAGACAAGCAGATAGACAGGGAAAGAAAATAAATGAATGAACGACTGATAATAAAAGAAAAAGAAAGCAAGGAAAAATCAAAAGCAATGAAAAAGAAAAACAAAAAAGAATACAAGCAAAAAAATAGCAAGATGGAGTTCTCTCAACACAAGACAGAGAAGTGGAGGACGTTGGGAAAAGCCTTGTTCGGTCGTACAGTGAACTTGTAATACCCGATGATGATGATGATGATGATGAATTATGAAGAGGAAAAGTCACTTGAATAAAAAGCAAAACATACATATTCAAACACTAAATCTGCATCACAAACACAATCTATTTTTTTATATATCCATCCATCAATCTCTCTCTTACCTCTCTACGCATATCTCTCAATCTATCTCTATATCTACTTCCCTACTGACTTAATCACATACCGACATATACATCTATTTCTCTGTCAGTTTATCTATGTATCGTCCTATATCCAGCCTTTCGCATATGTCTCCATCTATATATCTATCTATCTATTTGCCTGTCTGTCTGTCTATCTGTCTATCTAACAACAGCTATTAGTTTATCGCGCTGGATTTATGGACATTGTGCGGCTCTAGTGTGTGTGAGAGAGAGAGAGAGAGAGAGAGAGAGAGAGAGAGAGAGAGAGAGAGAGAGAGAAGGAAAGAAAGGAAGAAGAGAAAAAAAGAAAGAAAAAAAAAGAAAAGAAAAAAAAAAAAGAAGAAGAAAAAAGAAACAACAAATAAACAGAGAAAGAGAAATTAAAAGAACTAGATGACTAGCTGAGTGAATGAATGAATGAAAACAAAGAAAACAAGGAAAACAAATAAAGCGAAAAAGAAACAGAAAGAGAATATTATCAAGAGAAAAACAGCGAATCACAGAGAAAAAAAAGAAGGGAAAAAAGAAGAAAAAGAAGAATGTGATACTAATCAGCCAAGATCGAAGGAAGAAGACGAAAGACAGCGAAGGAAGATAGAGAGAGAAGGAGATAAAGGCAGAGAAGGATAAGGAGAGAGAGAGAGAGAGAGAGAGAGAGAGAGAGAGAGAGAGAGAGAGAATACCAGCGAAGGGAGAGGAGAAGAAGAAGATGATAAAGGAGAGGAGTGATGAGGCTGCGAGATGAGGGAAAGAGGAGGGGAGGAGATGAAGGAGATGAGAGGAGGAAGAGAAAGAAGACGACGCTATGGAAAGATAATAGGAGGGAAGAACAAAGGAGAGGGGAATAATGATGAATGGAAGAACACACACACACACACACACACACACACACACACACACACACACACACACACACACACATACACGCACGGAGATAAATACACGGATCAAACTATACCCCTAGGGTCTTAAAAGAAATCAAACATCAAATTTGTAAACCGCTCTCCATCATATTCAATAAATCTTTAACAGCTGGAAAACTTCCGTCAGATTAGATCATATGAACAAAGGCTTAAAGAAGTAAATTTATTCAGTTTATCAAAACGAAGAATGCGAGGCGATCTAATAGAAGTGTTTAAAATGTTCAAAGGATTCAGTGATATTAATGCGGAAGATAACTTCACAATTGATCGATCAAATAGAACAAGAAGAAATCACAATTTGAAGATAAGTGGTAAAAGATTCTCATCGCACGAAGCTAAACACTTCTTTTTTAAACGAGTTGTTAATGTTTGGAACTCTTTGTGATGTCATTGATAGTACAATAGTTACGGCCTTCAAGAATAGATTAGACAAGTGTTTTGAATCCAACCAGCAACTAAGATATTACTCATTGTCGTAATAACGTTAAGTTCTTTCGAATACTGGTGTCCTTGTCCGCTTTTATCGCCCGGTTAGTGGTAGCAGTAATGGTAGTTCTTTCCTCTTTCCTACATAATTTCCATGCAGTTTTTCCATGCTGCATGGTTCTTTTTCCTTTCCTGCCAGCTTTGGCTGGAGGGATTGGGGGGGTGGGGAGGAGCCTTCGCCTTTGCTGTCCTTCATCTTCCACCTTTGATTAGATAGTTAGTGTAGCTTGTCACAAACAGCCTCGTAAGGACTAGCAGGTCTGCTGTTGTTTGTTCTTCCTTTGTGTTCTTTGTGTTCGTTTGAGGAAAATATATAAAAAAAATGAGAAAATAACAATGAAGGTAGGGAGGATAATAATAATAGAAGGAAAAACAATGAAAGAAAAGAAGTGAAAGTAAGTTATGCATTTAAAAGAAAGAGAAAGTGGAGTATATAATTTTTCTGCCGCCCCGAAGAGAGAGAGAGAGAGAGAGAAAAAGGAAGGAAGGAAGGAAGGAAGGAAGGAGAGAGAGAGAGAGAAAGGAGGGCCATTTGGGACAGAGCAGCTGAAATGTAAGAAAAGAGCGAGGGTGGCGGTATGAGGCTGTTAGGGATGCAAATAGTGAAATGCTTACCAATGAAGACGCGGGAAAAAACCGGAGGAGAAAAGAATGGACGGGCGGCAATATTTTCACGCGGCTGGAATGGAAATAATATGAGAGTGTGGGGAATGACTTTTTTATAAGCTTAACCTGGAACTTGATCATGAGGGTAAAATTTCTCTCCTGTAAAATGAAAGAAACTAACCAGAAGCATAACGAGGAGGAGCGTTGATGGGAATTCGTTTCTTTATCATCTGAAGAATGGAAATTATACATAGATGGGATAAAAAGGAGAATAGGAACTTATTTTCGCTTTCTTTGATATGTAAAAGCCGTGGAGAAAGTGCTTTAATTCCCTGATTCAGTTTTCTTGCCAGTGATATGAAATTAAAAGGAGAGAAAATGAATGAATGTATGAATGAAAGCAAAGAAAAGAAAAATAAATAGAAGAAAAAGAGAGAGCGGAGAATAATATGAAATGAAGAAACGGGAATCACAAAGAAAGAAAAAAAAGGGGAAAAAGAAGAAGAAAAATGTGATAATCAACCAAGAACGATGGAAGACGAGAGACAACGAAAGAAGATAGAAAGAGAAAGAAGAAGATAAAGACAGAGAAGAACCTTGAAGTGAAAATGAGCCAAGGAAAAGTATGAAAAAAAGAGCGAAAAAAAAGGTTAACCGTGAACAAATTAATTTATGATCGGAATAAGAAAATTTGTGTGGGGAGAAAGTTGGAAAATTTAGAAAAAGATATTAAGAGCGAGAGGTGGCACAGCGTCCATTAAAAACACATTACGAAAAGTTATGAAAAGAAATAGTTCAGAAAAGAAAACGAGGTGTGTAGGGATATATAAATGTTGGAAGGGCGAATGCGTGAAAATGTATGAAAATGCGTCGTAGTAGTAGTAGAAGTAGTAGTAGTAGTAGTAGTAGTAGTAGTAGTAGTAGTAGTAGTAGTAGTAGTAGTAGTAGTGATGGGACAAAGAAGAAGAAAAAAAGAAGAAGAAGAAGAAGAAGAAGAAGAAGAAGAAGAAGATGAAGAAGAAGAAGAAGAAGAAGAAAAATAAGAAGAAGGAAAAGAAGGAGAACAACAACAACAACAACAAGAGAAGGAGAAAGATAAAAGACATAATAGAGACAGTGAAAGAAACAAAGACAGAGAGACAGACAGCGAACGAAATAAGTAGGTATCATGGTAAATGGACTTGTGTGGGAGAGCGCGATGAAAGGAGTGGATCAAAACAAAGCTATCAAGAAAGGGAAAGAAAAAAGATCTGGAGACA
The DNA here is from genome assembly GCF_024679095.1 of Eriocheir sinensis. Taxonomy (NCBI): domain Eukaryota; kingdom Metazoa; phylum Arthropoda; class Malacostraca; order Decapoda; family Varunidae; genus Eriocheir; species Eriocheir sinensis. The sequence continues at coordinate 465,852 of NW_026111569.1, read as the reverse complement.
TTAACGCGAGGTAAACACACACACACACACACACACACACACACACACACACACACACACAAGAACGAGGAGAGGAGATTTGCAATGACTAAGATATAAATAAAAAGTGTGTGTGTGTGTGTGTGTGTGTGTGTGTGTGTGTGAGAGAGAGAGAGAGAGAGAGAGAGAGAGAGAGAGAGAGAGAGAGAGAGAGAGAGAGAGAGAGAGAGAGAGAGAGAGAGAGAGAGAGAGAGAGAGAGAGAGAGAGAGAGAGAGAGAGAGAGATTTACATAGATTTACATAGAAAATCAGACCACACAGACCCCATGGTCCAGACTTGGTGGTCTGTCCTTAAACCTAAGTGATTTTACATTAATCAGAAGACTCCAAAACGTTGCACTTCTACTCTAGTTGATATTAAGTTGAAGGAAGTGACGGTCGAGCTTATTTTTGAAGGAGTCAATCGTGTTACACTGGACCACTGATGGTGGAAGCTTATTCCATTCTCGCACTACAACGTTGGTGAAGAAAAATTTTGTGCAGTCTGAATTTACTTGTCTACATCTGAGTTTTACGCCATTGTTCCTCGTGCGCAGACTGTCATCGATCATAAACAATGTTGATCTGTCTACATTCGTGAAACCATTAAGTATTTTAAAACATTCGATCAGTTTTCCTCGGAGGCGACGTTTCTCAAGAGAGAACATGTTAAGGGTAGAAAGCCTTTCTTCGTAGGATTTGTTGCGCAAGGAAGGGATCATTTTCGTTGCCCGACGCTGAACACCTTCTAATTTAGCAATATCCTTTGCATGGTGGGGGGACCAAAACTGTACCGCATATTCCAAGTGGGGTCTGACTAAACTGTTGTAGAGCAGGAGTATTACATCTTTATTCTTGAATACAAAGTTTCTTTTAATGAAGCCCAACATTCTGTTCGCTTTATTTGCTGCATCGATGCATTGCTGTGAGAATTTGAGGTTTGACGCGATTTTGACCCCCAAGTCCTTGACGCATTGAACGCTTTTGAGTTTAACGCCGCGCATTTCGTATTCGAACTTCTTATTCCTCGTTCCAACTTGAAGGACCTGGCACTTGTCTACGTTAAAGGGCATCTCCCATCTATCCGACCAAGCTGAAATTTTGTGCAAATCCTCTTGGAGGCTTTGCCTGTCTTCGTCAGTGAGAACCGAGTTACCAATCTTTGTGTCGTCTGCAAATTTACTAATGCAGTTATTGAGTCCAACATCCACGTCGTTGATGTAAATAATGAAGAGCACTGGGCCAAGGACCGAGCCCTGAGGGACGCCACTAGTGACAGGCGCCCACTCTGAGTTAAATCCGTCAATCACTACTCTTTGTTGTCTGTTGCTCAACCAATTCGCGATCCATTGGCTTACTTGACCGTCAATACCTATTTGCTTTAATTTGTAAAGTAATTTATGATGCGGGACTTTATCAAACGCTTTCTGGAAATCAAGATAGACTACGTCCAGTGATTTGGTTACGTCATAAACAGTGAAGAGGTCGTTATAAAAGGTTAATAGGTTTGATAGGCAGGATCTTTTGTTTCGGAAGCCATGTTGTGAGTCCCCAATCAATGAGTGGCTTTCAAGGTAACTCACAATTTTGTCTCTAATTATGCCCTCAAGTAGCTTACCTACAACCGAAGTTAGACTAATGGGCCTGTAATTACCTGGTACTTTTTTGTCTCCTTTCCTGAAAATCGGTGTCACGTTAGCCTTTTTCCAATCTGAAGGGACGATGCCTTGTCGCAAGGACATATTGAATACGGTTGTGAGGGAGGAGAGTATTTCGCTCTTCGTTTCTTTCAGCAGAGTTGGATATACTTTGTCAGGTCCAGGACTTTTATTTGTTTTAAGTGAATGGAGAGCTTTAAGGACTTCATCGGTTGTTATTTCAAAATTAGGCAATGCATGCTCGAGATTTACAATAGTACTGGTGTTGGTGGTAGCGAGAGGAAGACTGTTAGTATTAAACACCGAGAGAGAGAGAGAGAGAGAGAGAGAGAGAGAGAGAGAGAGAGAGAGAGAGAGAGAGAGAGAGAGAGAGAGAGAGAGAGAGAGAGAGAGAGAGAGAGAGAGAGAGAGAGAGAGAGAGAGAGAGAGAGAGAGAGAGAGAGAGAGAGAGAGAGAGAGAGAGAGAGAGAGAGAGAGAGAGAGAGAGAGAGCAGTGAATTCCTATGCATGAAAAATAAGAAGCTTGCAAACAAAACAAAAAAAGAACCGATGACAGAACACGAAAGGCGAATTTTCCTGAACGAATTAAGAAAAGAAAAAACATCAAAAGAAACAAACCGAGGCGATAGGATGGAACGTGGAATGAAAGCAAATAAAAGAAGAAAAAAAAAATCTAACAGATGACAAAACGCGAGTATCGAAAGAAAAACACTACAAAAGAGACCGTGACAATGGAGTGGACAATGACAAAGAGAAAAATAGAGCGACGATAGATTGGACGAGGAGAAGAAGGGAGAAAAACGCGAAAAAAGGTAAATCAAAGCGAGGGGAGGAAAGACTCTGCAAAGACGAAACAGAAAACTCACTGGAACGAAAGAGAAAAGTGGAGCGTTAGAGAGAGGAAGAGAATATGTTTGTAAATTTTTTAAACACACACGAGAGAGAAAGACGCAGAAAAGAGAAGTTACCAGCCCACACCAGAGGGATTAAAAACAAGACAAGTCTGAACGCGTATTAACACAAGTAGACCATTCCTAGCGCATTTTATCCTTTACTGGGGGATGAGAAATAAAAATAGTCTGAACGCGTATTAACATAAGTAGACCATTCCTAGCATATTTTATCCTTTACTGGGGGATGAAAAATAAGAATAGTCTGCCCACGTATTAAAGCTTTGTGTCATTCACCCACGGTCTTATCACGTTCTCGACTCGTGTTCGTCAGCCAGTACACTCTCGGAAATAGCTCTCTATTAGGCTCAGAGGACCGCGTTATGGGTGCTAATGGGACTTTACACGCCACTCACTCCAATCTCACTTGCTTCTAGGAGGACAGTTAACAGTGTAGACCATTGTGTCCTTTACGGGGGGATTAGAAATAAGAAAAGCCTGCCCACGAATTAACACTGTAGACCACTTCCTCCCATCCTTTATCATTTATATATCAAGGAAGGCGTACAATAACTCTTCAATATATTAAACACATAGAAAAAAGGGCAGATGTGAGAATTTTACCACTGGTGATTTAGATGATCTCTGCTTTGAATCCGATGAAAATAACTCAACATTTAGTAGACTTGGTGCAGTCAGACTACTTGACTCAATTGATTCACAATGTCCTGACTTTAATTTATGTAAGAACTGGAATAAAGTTAAAACGGCCCCTTTAACTGTAAATAATGTTAATAAGATTACACAAACTTCGTCCCCACAACTACCCCTTCACCGTTCCCACCCTGTGCTACAACCCCTATCCCACAGATCGACCCCCAGTGCTACCCCCCACCCCCCACCAGGCCCTTATGTACGCAATGCTGTCCCTCACCGCTTCCGTGGCAGACGGGAGCACAGTGGACGGGAGCACCTAACTGCTGGATCGCGGCCCGACACAGACCCCTTGCCAATTCCTGCCGCTCGCTGGAGTCATCACGTGTATGGGAGGGCCACGGCCAGCCACAACACTCCTCCATGGCGCCACGGCGATGAGCAGTCTCAGCCTGCCTCGAGCTGTGCACCTCACCACGCAGCTCCGAGCTCGCCAACTCCTGTCACTCGCTGGAGTCATCACGTGCAGGGGAGGGCCACGGCCAGCCACAACACCGCCCCCCCAGGGTGCCACGGTGATGTACAGTCTCAGCCTGTCTCGAGCTGTGCACCTCACCATGCAGCTCCGAGATTTGGCTGTTATAACTGTGGGGAACACAACCATAGACTGGCTACCTGTCGATTCGACCACAGACTGAGGTGCGGTAATTACCGTCGCCTTGGTCACAAAGAAAGGTTATGCCAGCTTCCTGTCGAATAGGAGTCCGGCCATGAAGACAGAGCCACTTACACGAAAAAAAAGGACAAATTGGAAATTGAACATTTCAATGCACAAACTCTTTTATGTAATCTTGACGAAATACGTCTTTTAGTGAACGAACGTCAACCTGACATTTTATGTGTGAGTGAAACCTGGTTGACCAATGATGTTTTAGACCAGCACATTGCCATGCCTGATTTTAATGTATATAGACGTGACAAAAGCAGAGGTGGAGGAGTGTGTATATATGTTAGGAATATTTGTACTGTCACTGTGATTGATGTAAACATTGACCGAGTCGAGGGGATTGAGGACTTATGGCTTACCGTGCAATGCCGAAAACTACCTTCTATAACAATTGGCTGCATGTACCGTCACCCGCACGCTAACTCTTTCACATTTTGACTACATTTTAGATGTTTTTATTATATACACCTCAGAAATAAGCCTTTTTATGTGTTGGGTGACTTTAATTGTAATTTTTTATCTAAAAACAACAAAATGGAACAAGTAATTAATAATACAAAATTAAGTCAGTCAGTAAATTAGCCAATAAGAACTGCATCCCTGTCGGCAACATTATTGGATCTTATTGTGACAAATAATCCTGCCTTAGTGTTGGACCATGATGGTATTGTTTGCCCCATTGCTGACCATGACTTGCTAACTCTCACTCTTGACATTGCCAAACCTAAAAGGCTAACTATAACAAAAACATTCCGAGAAATGAAGAACTACTCACCATAATTATTCTGTAATTTATTAACATCAGAAAGTAAGACATTAGATAACATCTACTTTACTGGTAATGTCAGTACTCAAGTTAAGGTTCTTAATGGTGTCTTTTTGAAATGTCTTGATCTTTGCGCACCCTTAGTGACAAAGGAATTGAAAAGACCCTTTGCTAAATGGCTTAATGAAGAGTTAAGAACTTTGATACAACAAAAAAACAATGCCTTGAAAGCCTGGAAAAAAGACACAAGCAACGTTAACCTAGTAAATACTTATAAAAACTTAAAGTGCCAAGTCAGAAGATCTATTCACTACTTTAAATCCGAATTCTACAACAAAAAATTTGACAACAAAGGTAATAGCAAAATCATTTGGAAAACCATTAAGGAACTTATCCCTAATAATAAAAGCAGTAATCTGCCTGTCACATGTAACCATAAAGAAACTACCATGCAGACTGCTAAGCTCTTCAATGATTTTTTTGCTAACGTTGGTAGAATCACTTTTGAAAAGACACAATTAGGTGACTCCTCACGTCTCCCAACTGCAGATCCAGTTGACATCACTGATCCTAACTGTCTGTTCAGACCTGAGCCTATTGACTGGCAAACTTTAGTCCTTACCATTGCACATATGAACAATAGTGATGCATGTGGGTCTGATGGGATACCACTGAGATTCCTTAATGATTCCCTTCCTGTTATTTTCTCCTATTTAACCACCATCATGAACACGTCAATAGTCACAGGAATTTTTCCCACAGCATGGAAATTCTCAATCGTGGTGCCAATCCTCAAGACTGGTGATGTAAACGACCCCAGTAATTATCGTCCCATATCTCTCCTCCCAGTCCTCTCCAAACTACTAGAAAAAATAGTTTCATCACAGTTGATTCAGCATCTGGAATCAAATCACCTACTTATTAATGCTCAGCATGGCTTCAGACCAAAGTTATCAACTACTTCAGCTCTATTAACACTAACTAAGAATCTATATTCCAACATGGATAATAAAAATGTCTCTCTGGTCACTCTCTGCGATTTATCAAAGGCCTTTGACAGCGTTATTCATGTTATTTTACTTAAAAAAATACCTTAAATGCAATGTGGATCCATTCTGGTGCGAGAGTTACCTTAGTGACAGAACACAATCAGTGCGATTAAATGACACCGTGTCTGATAAGACAGGTATTTCATATGGGGTGCCTCAAGGGTCTGTTCTTGGCCCTATTCTCTTTAATATTTATGTGAATGATCTTGCTTCATTCCTCCTCAACTGTGACGTCATTCAATACGCAGACGACACCCAAATTATTATTTCAAGTAATATTGATAATTTAAAGGACCTTATACAAACAGCTGAAGACTAAATTAGCTAAAGCATACTTTAATGCAAATGGTCTAATGCTCAATGCCTCAAAAAACAATGTATCTTTATTGGATCCAGAAGGCTTTTATCACTGATTCCAGCCAAAGTGGCTCTCGGAGGCGCTGCAAAAAGTGACCATGTTACTCCCTTCCTTAGGGAACTGAAATGGCTGAAAATAAATCACCAGTATGTGTATGAGATTATAACACTCACATATAGGATAATCAACCATGACCTCCCTGAGTGGTTGCTCCCATTAGCTCGTGTTCGTGACAGTCGCCGTCACCATGTAAACACCAGGCAGACTGAACACCTACATGTACCCCGGTGTAACACTTGCCTTGCCACCAGGTCTTTCCAAGTGAGTGCTCCCTCACTTTGGAACAACCTGCCTCCTGTTGTACAACACGCCCCCTCCCTGTTCACTTTCAAATCACGTCTCAATTTTTTTTTACTTAATAGGCAATTTTCCCAGTAGCTTATCTAACTTTTATTCAATTTTTAGTTTTTGGTCCCATATTTGATTTTATTTATTTTACATCTGACTGTGATAGGCCTCGCCCTGTTAAATCTTTTTCTTGTTTTTATTTTGACTCAGCACTGTTGCTTTATGGTCTAATACTTATTAGCTCTCTGTGCCTAGATTTAGTTTTTAACAAGTCTGGCTCAACTTCATTGGCCATATTGTATGGGACTTTTGTTATAACTCTAATTGATTATAAGATATATGTCAAGAAAAACCATTGAAATAATGGAAATAAGTTCTATTCTATTCTATTCTATTCCTCCTCCTCCTCCTCCTCCTCCCGCCCCGCTGATGAGAGCTCTGCCTCACGATTTTCTCTAAGTCCATTGTTATTGTTTCACGAGCGCCTCTATGGACAGACTGAGCCTGATAGGTGCCTTGCAGTGCACCATACAAACTAGTTCCTAACCCAGTAATATCCAGAACGCGCATGGATCATTACGATTTCGGACATAAATCGGTCTTTACGAGTTCTACGTTATTTTCTTCTCTATAATAAGGTAAATAATAGCGCAAGTATTTGTATTTTGATTTTAAACGATTACATTCCTGATATATTAGTACGCGGGGTCTATCGCTGCCAGCCGCCACGTAGCAGTCTGACAGTCTTCCTCGCGGCGCCATGATGGAAGGACAGATACAACTAAGGATAAAGACGAGATGACTTTAGAATTTACCCAAACGATGATTTTGAGATAGCTTTTAAATATTCGAACGATGACTATATGAAGAATTTACCTAGTGTGAAAAATGTTTGGTATAGAGGAGGAAGGGAGAGTAGAATAGGCAGGTAAAGGTAAAGAAGCGCGTGGCCTCAGTGCTCCTCCTCCTCCTCCTTATCATCGTCATCATCATCTAACTTAGCAACTACCCTCTATCTGTGTTCCTCTTCTCTTCCTCTCACTGTACTTTAACATCGTCTTTTTTAATCTTCTATTCTCTCTCTCTCTCTCTCTCTCTCTCTCTCTCTCTCTCTCTCTCTCTCTCTCTCTCTCTCTCTCTCTCTCTCTTTCTTTGTTCACATCATTGTATCTTTCTTAATTTTTTCCCTCTTTCATAAGTGTACACGCATGTGTGTGTGTGTGTGTGTGTGTGTGTGTGTGTGTGTGTGTGTGTGTGTGTGTGTGTGTGTGTGTGTGTGTGTGTGTGTGTGTGTGTGTGTGTGTGTGTGTGTGTGTGTGTGTGTGTGTGTGTGTGTGTGTGTGTGTGTTTGCCTGGTTATTTTGATCTGCGCAGTACAGTTTCTCTTTATTAGACATTCCCTCCTATAAAGAAACGGTCTCTGCTGGATGGTTTCGCAAGAACAGGTTTTCGATGCTGAATCCACGGTTGGAAGTCTATCCGGTTTTCCATCCTAGAATTGATAAACTCGGTTTCATCAGCATCAATACACTTAAAAAATATATTAACTTTATCTTCGTCTTGGCATTTTGTGAAGAGCCAAACAGTCTTCGTGCTAGGGCCAAGGGCCGAGGGGAAGCCTTGGGCCCCCTCACGGCAGAGACGGAGTTACTAAGGGGCCCCGAGGAGGTCCCCGGCCCCTGCAGGCGGTCAGAAGAGGCCGCCAACACCAAATGCCCTTAATATATGCGTTACAATAACCTTGATGACGATCCTAAGGAGAACAACGTATAGTTGAGTGATGACGAATCGCGGACACACTTTGAGGAAGAAGCACAATTACCCTCAAAAAAGAAGGCGGAGACGTTGGAAAGGGAAGTCATTAACGAAACAGATGAAGTTAGTAAAGAAACAAGAAATTACAGTTGTTGAAAGACAACTGAAGGTGCCGTGAACCTTCCACTGCATCTTTTACGGAGACTGTGAAAACAAAAGTTGTTGTACGTAGAAAGAGGTGAAGAAAGGGAGAACAAAACTGTTAACCCAGCCTCTTGGGGGGCAAGCCAGCCCAACTAAGAGCCGGTCCCAAGCCCGGAGGAATGGGGAGGGTTGCTGACCCTGGCTTGACTGTCCGGGTGGGATGCTGACCTTGGCTTAACTGCCCGGGTGGGATAATGATCGCTGACCTTGGCTTGATTGCCCGGGTGGGATGTTGACCTTGGCTTGATTGCCCGGGTGGGATGCGGACATTAGCTTAATTGCAAGGGTGGGATATGGCCCTTGGCTTGATTGCTCTGGTGGGATGCGGACCTTAGCTTGATTGCCGGGGTGGGATGTGGCCCTTGGCTTGATTGCTCTGGTGGGATGCGGACCTTAGCTTGATTGCCGGGGTGGGATGTGGCCCTTGGCTTGATTGCTCTGTTGGGATGTGGACCTTAGCTTGATTGCCGGGGTGGGATGTGGCCCTTGGCTTGATAGCTCTGGTGGGATGCGGACCTTAGCTTGATTGCCGGGGTGGGATGTGGCCCTTGGCTTGATAGCTCGGGTGGGATGCGGACCTTAGCTTGATTGCCGGGGTGGGATGTGGCCCTTGGCTTGATAGCTCTGGTGGGATGCGGACCTTAGCTTGATTGCCGGGGTGGGATGTGGCCCTTGGCTTGATAGCTCGGGTGGGATCCGGACCTTTGCTTGATTGCCGGGGTGGGATGTGGCCCTTGGCGTGATTGCTCTGGTGGAATGCGGACCTTAGCTTGATTGCCGGGGTGGGATGTGGCCCTTGGCTTGATAGCTCTGGTGGGATGCGGACCTTAGCTTGATTGCCGGGGTGGGATGTGGCCCTTGGCTTGATTGCTCTGGTGGAATGCGGACCTTAGCTTGATTGCCGGGGTGGGATGTGGCCCTTGGCTTGATTGCTCTGGTGGAATGCGGACCTTAGCTTGATTGCCGGGGTGGGATGTGGCCCTTGGCTTGATTGCTCTGGTGGAATGCGGACCTTAGCTTGATTGCCGGGGTGGGATGTGGCCCTTGGCTTGATAGCTCGGGTGGGATGCGGACCTTGGCTTGATTTGCCAGGGTGGGATAATGATTGCTGACCTTGGCTTAATCGCCCGGGTGGGATGCGGACCTTGACTTGATTGCCCGGGTGGGATAATGATTGCTGACCTTGGCTTAATCGCCCGGGTGGGATGCGGACCTTGGCTTGATTGCCCGGGTGGGATAATGATTGCTGATCTTGGCTTAATCGCCCGGGTGGGATGTGGACCTTGGCTTGATCGCCCGGGTGGGATAATAATTGCAGACCTTGGCTTAATCGCCCGGGTGGGATGCGGACCTTGGCATAATCTCCTGGGTGGGATGCGGACCTTGGCATGATCGCCCGGGTGGGATAATCATTGCGGACCTTGGCTTAATCGCCCGGGTGTGATGCAGACCTTGGCTTAATCGCCCGGGTGGGATGTGGACCTTGGCTTAATCGCCCGGGTGGGATGCGGACCTTGGCTTAATCGCCCGGGTGGGATAATGATCGCCCGGTGGAATAATGATTGCGGACCTTGGCTTAATCGCCCGGGTGGGATAATGACTGCTGACCTTGGCTTAATCGCCCGGGTGGGATGCAGACCTTGGCTTAATCGCCCGGGTGGGATGCGGATCTTGGCTTAATCGCCCGGGTGGGATAATGATTGCGGACCTTGGCTTAATCGCCTGGGTAGGATGCGGACCTTGGCTTAATCGCCCGGGTGGGATGCAGACCTTGGCTTAATCGCCCGGGTGGGATAATGACTGGTGACCTTGGCTTAATCGCCCGGGTGGGATGCGGACCTTGGCTTAATCGCCCGGGTGGGATGTGGACCTGGGCTTAATCGCCCGTGTGGGATAATGATTGCGGACCTTGGCTTAATTGTCCGGGTGGGATGCGGACCTCGGCTTAATTGCCCGGGTGGGATGCGGACCTTGGCTTAAATACCCGGGTGGGATAATGATTGCGGACCTTGGCTTAATCGCCCGGGTGGGATAATGATTGCGGACCTTGGCTTAATTGCCCGGGTGGGATGCGGACCTTGGCTTGATTGCCTGGGTGGGGTGCGGACCTTGGCTTAATCACCCGGGTGGGATAATGATTGCTGACCTTGGCTTAATCGCCCGGGTGGGATAATGATTGCGGACCTTGGCTTAATCGCCCGGGTGGGATGCAGACCTTGGCTTGATTTCCCGGGTGGGATGCAGACCTTGGCTTGATTGCCCGGGTGGGATGCAGACCTTGGCTTGATTGCCCGGGTGGGATAATGATTGCGGACCTTGGCTTAATCGCCTGGGTGGGATGCAGACCTTGGCTTGATTGCCCGGGTGGGATGCAGACCTTGGCTTGATTGCTCGGGTGGGATAATGATATATACATACACTTATAAACATACACTCTGTTCTCATGTACACATGTAAATACTCAAACCATTCACTTTAAACACACACACTCCACATTATACTCATCCTTCAGCTCTTCTCATATGCACTAACATGCCCACTAGCAAAACAACTCACTCAAACTTTACCCACTTATTCTGATACCACTCTTGGATTAGTTAATGAAAAAATCTTTGCAACGCCTTCCTTCATGACTGCATTTGGATAGTCTTAGGAACAGCGGCTCCTACCGGGTCCGCATTAAGGGCACGGTGTAATGGTAATTACAACATTACTAGCACGTACGAAGGGGTTTTGACAGGCGGACAAGCGTGGTTATGTCACAAGGGGTTTATTTTTCCACGCTGGCCTCACGATTTTTTCTAAGTCCATTGTTCTTGTTTCACGAGCTCCTCTATAGACAGACTGAGCCTGATAGGTGCCTTGCAATGCACATTACAAACTACTATACATTTCAGCGGCAGACAAACGCTGTTTTTCGCAAATATCTCCTAAACGAATCTATGGATCAGTATGATATTTCAGCACACTACCTATAATACCCGGACCTAATTTATGGCTAACCTACCACATTACTATATGTCTTATGTGACGAGTTTACTTGTGAAAAATAACACAAACCCGACGAGTCATGTTGACGCATTCGAAGGAAAGTGGGCCCCCAGCACCCTCCCAAACTATTCCCAACTACTCCCTTCTCGCCCTCGTTATCCCTCCTCTTCTCCCCCTAACTTCTCGCCTCCCTCATCACTCTTGTGTCCCTCCCTATTTCTCCCATCACTGTATTATATATTAGAATGTTATGTACGTGTATATGTATAGATAGTATGGTTATTAACTAAGAGCATGGTACAGTTCCATGGAGGCAAGACGTATTTCACGTTGATAATTACTGTACAACAGCCTCGGGCTGGGGAAGGGGGATGGTGTGAGTAGGGGGGTGAAGAGGGCAACCAGGAGGGGGATACTGCGATATTGGAGTAGGGAGTGGTCTTTGGGTGTTCGGGGGGTTGGTGGAGGGCTAGAAGTACCCCACTCGTCCGATTCTGTTTAACACCTTAGATATGATGACTGGATTAGGCTTAATATCACTCAGTAAGCTCCTAACATAACACATATTGCAACATGGTATATTAGCCATAAATTAGGTCCGGGTGTTAAAGGCAGTGTGTTGAAATATCATACTGATCCAATGATTCGTTTAGGAGATATTTGCGAAAAACAGCGTTTGTCCGCCGCTGAAATGTATAGTAGTTCCTAAGCCAGTAATATCCAGAACGCGCATGGATCATTACGATTTCGGACATAAAACGGTCTTTACGAGTTCTACGTTATTTTATTCTCTATAATATTTTTTTTCTCTCTCTCTCTCTCTCTCTCTCTTTTTTGATGCTATCGGGTTATGTGAAACACGTCAAAATGATGCCATATGTAACTTATATAACCAGAGTAACTACTTTTCATACTTTCAGAATAAGTCAACACAAGGGGGAGGCTTAGCTATTTATCTGCATAACAAGTTTCAAGGAGAAAAGATTACTAACGCTTGTTTAAAACTACCACACCTTGAATCACGATGTATTAAAATAATCAAGCCTTCAAATTTCATAATAGGTGTTTTTTACAGACCACCCAATGCATCACTCAATGATTTTTTTGAATCAATGGAACAAATTTTAGATTATGTATCTAATCTTAGTTTAACATGTTATTTAATGGGAGATTTTAACGTTAACCTGTTAAATGCCAATAACAATACCATTTCATACATTAATATGTTCCATTCCTACAACTTCTTTCAAAGTATTTTAAAGCCAACCAGAGTAACCTCTACCTCTGCAACATTAATTGATCATATATGGTCAAATGACATTCACAATTATATGAAAAGTGGTATATTTTATTCATCAATCAGTGACACCTTCCCGGTATTTGGTCTTTTTTCTACACTTGCCCTTAACGATATATCATATGTGCATGTAACAAAGAGAATTATTACCAATGATAAAATTGCAACTTTCAAAGAAGAAATAAAAAATTTTAGGTGGGATTTAGAAGTAGCTAATAATGAAAGAACTGAAAATATATTTAATTTCTACATGGACACATTCAAGAGACTATATAACATTAATTTCCCAATAAAATCATTTTTGGTTAAAGAAAAACATTTTGGCAAGCAATACATAGCTCCAGGTTTAATAAAGTCAATAAAACATCGTAACAAGTTACAAAAGTTATACGCAAAATGGCCACTAACCTATGAAACAATATTTAAACGATATAGGAATACGTTGACATCAATAATAAGGACAGCCAAAGAGAATTACTTTAAAGAAAAATTTAGTGAACAATCAGGTGACTCTAAAAAAACATGGGAAACTTTACATTATTTAATGGGGATAAATAGATCAAAATTGCCAACTTCAATGAATTTTCAAGATAAAACTGTATCTAATGACAGCGATATTGCAGACGAATTTAATAACTACTTCACGAATATTGGTAGCAAATTAGCTTCAGATATCGGTCCACCTTCAGTTTCATTTGAGTCCTTTCTTCCAGAGCCAGTCCCTTTCTCATTCTTTCTTAAACCCACAACAGAGCAAGAAATTAAGGATGTTATAAATAATCTAAAAGTTACGTCTCCGGGGTTTGATGACATCAGTGTAAAAGTACTTAAGGAATGTACTACTGAAATTTCTCCATTTTTAAAGATCATTATAAATAAATGTTTTACAGAGGGTTACCTTCCTAAACAATTGCAAGTAGCAAAAGTGATACCAATATTTAAGAAAGGTGAAAAATCTAATTATAATAATTACAGGCCAGTTTCTATCCTTCCAAGCATTAGCAAAATATTTGAAAAATTAATTGCCATTAGATTGATTGACTACTTCACAAAATTTTCACTTTTAACCGACTGTCAGTATGGCTTTAGATCCAATTACTCCACTGAACTAGCTATTCACCAACTTTGCCAAAGTATTTATGATACATTAGATAATAAAAGTAATCAAATTACAGTGTTTTGTGACCTAAGTAAGGCTTTTGATACCATATCCCATCACATTTTGCTGCATAAATTATGTAGATATGGCATACGTGGAAAAGCTCAAATTTTTTTAAAAAGCAATTTGTCCTCCAGAACACAATTTACAGTATACAATAACAAATCTTCTTCCTACAGTACGGTCCGGTGCGGTGTTCCACAAGGGTCTATTCTGGGACCAATTCTCTTTTTAATATATGTCAATGATATAATATACACAAGTACTAAATTAATTTTTTTGTTGTTTGCAGATGATGCCACAATATATGTACAGGGTCACAACATTAAAGATATTATAGCAATTCTAAATAAAGAACTAATAAATGTATCAAATTGGATTACTGCTAATAAATTAACACTAAATATTTCAAAGACATTCTATATGCTATCTAGTTCCATACATTCAATTCAAGACAATATTGATGTACAATTAAATAATAAATCATTGAGTCGAGTCAACAACATAAAATTCCTAGGTGTAACAATTGACGAAAACCTAACGTGGAAAGCTCACCTACAGCAAGTTTGTATTAGAATATCTCAAGTCACAGGTGTAATATATAGAATTAGAAATAATGTAACTAAAGATTCCCTAAAACTAATATATTATTCTACTGTATATCCAGTGTTATTGTATTGTTCAGCAGTTTGGGGAGGAGCATTCAAAACACTTATAGACCAACTATTTGTTGCACAGAAAAAAGTTATTAGGGTAATGTCATATAAATCAAAATATGAACATACCAACCCTCTCTTTTGTGACTACAAGCTTCTCAAATTACCAGATCTTATATTACTTCAGACTTGTTTATTTGTGTTCAGAGCATTACATGTGTATCCCACCAACATATTCCAGCCACTGTCTCATAACATCAACACAAGACGACCACATGACCTAAGAGTACCGTACTGTCGCACTGTCCAGGCTCAGCGCAGTGTGAGTATGCGGGGCGTCACACACTGGAACAACCTCCCACAGGATATCAAATCACTCACTTCTATTAATACATTTAAAGGCAAAATTAAATCATCTTTATTGCAAAGTTATGAACAATAATCAGACATGTTAATATTATTATTACTATTATTATTTTTTTTCTACTATTATTATTTACAATACTATATATACATGTATGTATGTATATGTATGTGTGTGTGTGTATGTGAATCTATATGTGTGTATGTATATGTGTGTGTATATATGTATATGTGTATGTATGTATGTATGTATGTGTATGTGTATATGTGTTTATGTATGCAGCATATGTGTGTGTATGTATATGTTTATGTATGTGTGTATGTATGTGTATATATGTATGTGTGTGTGTATGTATTTGTGTATGTATGTGTGTGTATGTATGTACATATGTATGTATGTGGATGCGTATGAATGTGTGTATGTGTATATATGTGTGTATATGTATATGTATGTGTATATGTGTATGTATTTGTATGTATGTATGTATGTATATATGTTTGTATGTATGTCCATATGTATGTATATGGTGTGTATGTGTATTGTTTGTATGAACGTATATGTGCATTTCTTTATGTATGTATTTGTATATGTATGCTAGGCTGCATATATGTGTGTATGTATGTATATGTATGTGTATATGTATGTATGTATGTATGTATGTGATTATGTATGTACATATGTGGGTCTGCATGTACATGTATTTGTGTGAGTAGGCAATAAACTAAAATGTGCTGTATTTATGTCTTATACATGATAGATACTGTCTTCAACTAGGCCAAAACATTTGCATGTTTTATGTATTTCTTTGTTCATTAAAACTGGTCCATACAAAAGCTTCTTGCTTAATGGACCTGGGCTGTACTATTACTGTTTATGTTTATAACATATTATATTATATCAATGGCCAATAAAGATATCAATATCAATCTCTCTCTCTCTCTCTTTTTCTTTTTTTTTATTTAAACAGGGCTTTCAGAATATTGTGCTACAGTTGAAGGTTTTAAGCTTCATCTGTCTATAGCTACATACAAGACACATTGAATTACTGCCTAGAAGTCCTTATCCAGCTGTTCACCTCCCGCTTGAAGTCTTGAAGTGACGCGCGATGGTGGAGGTCGGTGTGGCGAGCAAGCTGGTTCCACAGGCGGCTGTAGCGGGGCTGGAAGGAGCGGAAGTGGTGTTCTGTCCTGGAGAAGGGTACAGCCACTTGTTCCTGTCTGTGGGGTGCTGCTCGGGTGGAGTGTATGGGGGTTGGGGGCGCGGTGAGCTTGAGAGCTGCCAGGTGGGGTGTGTTTAGGTTGTGTGCCTTGAACATTACACACAGGCCTGCCACATCCCTGCGCTCCTGGAGAGGTTGCAAGGAGCCACGCGCGTGCTGAGGACCTGTGCGCTGTATCAGTCGCTGGGCTCTGGCCTGGACATGATCCAGCGTTGCAAGATAGGATGGAGGGCAGGAGGACCAGGCGAGGGGGGAGTACTCCATGAGGGGGCGTACTTGTGCCTTGTAGAGCACCTCAGTCCCTTTGGCGTCAAGTAGATGGGAGATGCGCCGTACACAGCTGAGTTTCCATGCTGCATTTTTTGATATTTTTTTAGCATGGTTGGTGAAGGAGAGTCTCATGTCGAACTCCACCTGAGAATGGAGATGGAGTTTGAAGGGTAGCGTTTTCCCTCAGTTGTATCCCCGGCCCGGCTAGATTGTTGATATCTCGCCTGCGGGATATTACCATTGCTTGCGTTTTGTCAGGGGCCAGGGTGACTTGCCAGCAGCCACTCCAGGCGATAATTTTGTCGAGTGCCATGTTGATGCGACACACTGTGCCTTGCCAGTCCTGTCTGTCGCTGGTGAAGGCAAGGGTGCAGTCGTCAGCGTACGCCTGGGCCTCAGGGATGAGCTGGAGAATGTCATTGAAATAAACATTCCACAGTAGTAATAAACATTCCACTCTCTCTCTCTCTCTCTCTCTCTCTCTCTCCCAAATAATATCAGACTAGATGGGTAGACATAACTCTCTCTCTCTCTCTCTCTCTCTCTCTCTCTCTCTCTCTCTCTCTCTCTCTCTCTCTCTCTCTCTCTCTCTCTCTCTCTCTCTCTCTCTCTCTCTCTCTCTCTCTCTCTCTCTCTCTCTCTCTCTCTCTCTCTCTCTCTCTCTATCTATCTCTCTCTCTCTCTCTCTCTATATCTCTCTCTCTCTCTCTCTCTCTCTCTCTCTCTCTCTCTCTCTCTCTCTCTCTCTCTCTCTCTCTCTCTCTCTCTCCAAAATAATAATATCAGACTAGATGGGTCGACGTAACTCTCTCTCCAAAATAATAATATCAGACTAGATGGGTAGACGTAACTCTCTCTCTCTCTCTCTCTCTCTCTCTCTCTCTCTCTCTCTCTCTCTCTCTCTCTCTCTCTCTCTCTCTCTCTCTCTCTCTCTCTCTCTCTCTCTTTTTTTTTCTTTTTTTTTATTTAAACGTGTTCAGTACATTAGTACATGGCAGTATTATTTGTCTATGCTAAAGTTCCCCCGACCGTTGGGGAGCTATTTAAAAGCTTCTGCCGATTATATTATACAATTATTATACAATATATTATACAATTATATACATATTTACGGTGGGTGTAGGAGTAGCCACCTGTGGGACGCAACCTTCATCTGCTGAGTGGACAGTTGTGTCACATCCACATCAGCAGTGAGGTTGTTCCACCACACCACCGCTGCGATGGAGAAGGCACGTTGGTGGGTGCTGGAGCGGGCCATTGGCACTTCCAGGAGGGAGGCGTTGCTCAGCACCGTTCTCGTGCTGCGCTCAGACCTCCTCCAGGTAGCCCTCAGGTCCGTCAGGGTGGGGCACTAGGCCCACTTGTGCCTTGGGCACCGTCAGGGCAGCGACGCGGCGACGGTGCTCCAGGCTATTCAGCTGGTTCGTGGCTGGTCTTGCCCTTCCTTCGTGTGGGGTGTTGTTGTTGTTGTTGTTGTCGCTGTGTCTCCCACTGGCTCGGTCGGTGGTGCTGGTGCCGTTGATGAGGCGTTCAGCCCTCCTCTGCACCTTGTCTAGCAGGTTGAGGTGGCAGCAAGCGCTGGCCATCCAGGTGAGCGGTGCATACCCATCACTGGACGGACTTGTGCCTTATAGAGGGTGTTCAGGCCCCAGTATCGAGGAGGTTCTTCATGCGGCGCAGGAGGTTCACCTTCTGGGAGGCTTTTTGCGCCACCCTTTCAAGGTGACGGTCAAACCGCAGCTGGGAGTCCACCTCCACGCCCAGGATGTCGACGCTGGACTGCAGAGGGATGGTGTCATTCCTGAATCTCAGTCTGCCGGAGTTGCCTCGCGTCCTCCCTGAGAACGTGATATTACCATGGCCTGTTTTGTCAGGGCAAACTTGACTTGCCACCTCTTTCCCCAGGCCATTATGTTCGCTAACTGTCTGTTGACGGACTCTATCACGTCCTGGGCTTCTCCCTCTTGTATGTTCTGGAGAGGGTGCAGTCGTCGGCGTAAGCGCTTGCTGCCGGGATGGTTTGCAGGAGGTCGTTAAAGTATATGTTCCACAGAATAGGTCCAAGGACGGACCCCGTGGAACGGAGGCCTCCACTGGGAAGCTGGTCGAGGTGCTTCCTGACTGTTACGTGGAGGCTCCTGCCTAACAGGTAGTTTGAGAGCAGGCGCAGCAGGTCCCCTGTGATGCTCTAGTTGCTGTAGCTTCGCCGTCAGACTGCGGTGCCAAACGGAGTCGAACGCGCCAGCTATATCCAGGGCAATCACGAGAGGGGTGGCTGTCATCAAGGGCGTCATGCCAGGACTTTGAGAGGAGAAGGAGGAGGTCTGAGGTAGAGTGGCCCTTCCGAAAACCAAACTGCTTCGGTGACTGCAGGTGGTTTTCCTCGAGGAAGGATGTCAATTGGTCCCGATGATCCTCTTAAATATCTTGCTGATGATTGGGAGGAGTGATATTGGCCTGTAATTGCCTGGCTCGGACCTGGATTTTTCTTGTGTACGGGTGTGACTCTGGCCTCCTTCCACTGTGCAGGCCACACCTGCTCTGCAGGCATCGCCGGAAGATCTGGGCGAGGGGCTGGTGAGCTCATCGGAGCATCGCCGCAGTAAGTATGGACTCACGCTGTCAGGGCCTGGCGCCTTCCTGGTGTTGACGCCCTCAGATGTCTCCTGACAGCGTCCTCAGAGATTAGCACATTCTCTAGTCTAGAGGCGATGAGTTGGGGAGGGGTGGGCGGCTGCCTGTCTGGCTCCTGGGTTGTCATCTTTGACTGAAGTGACAGGCCAGCAGGTCAGCCTTTTCCCGGCTGGTGATGGCCAGGTCTCCGTCAGGTTTCCTCAGGGGCGGGATACGTTCCTGGGGGTATGGCCTGCTGTTCCTTCCACCAGCCCCACCACTGTTTCGGGTCGGTTTGGTTAGAGGACAGCTTTCTCCTCCTGTCGGCGTCCCACCTTTCTTTTTGCCCACTTTGCTGTCCTCGTCATATTTTTGCAGGCTCGTCTGTGTTGGGCCTTATTTTCCTGCGTGGGGTGTCTTTATATCTTGTCCAAGCCTTGTGTTTCCTTTCGGCTGCAATACGGCACCTGTACCCGAACCAAGGCTGGTCTTTTGGGCTGGATGAGTAGGTGCGGTGGGGACGTGTTGCTGCTGGACGGTATTGAGGACAGTGGTGAGGGCGGAGACGTCATGTTGTGGATCACCGTTAAGGACTGTGCCCCAAGCAGTCGCTGCCAGGCCTGCCTTGCAGCCGTCCAGTCTGCGCGGTCCCACAGCCAGATGACTCGCTGGTGTTCCTCTTCACGCGCTGGGGCCAGGCTGATGGTGGTGAGTATGGCATTGTGGTCGGAACTGCCCACACGGTCTAGTGGGCAGCACAGCACGCAGTCACTCGGCAGGTCTGTGAGCACAGGGTCCAGGGAGCCTCCTCGCTGATGTGTCGGGAACTCAACATGGTTGTGCAATACATGCACAGCTGTGAGCTCTGTGAAAACCCTCGCAACCCGGTGGTGAATTAGGTCGCCCACAACCATCGCGTACTGACAGCTGTGGGCAGCCATAAGGTCGTCCAGGTGCTCTGTGAGGTAGGTGAGGGGGGCGCTGCCTTGCCACTGTGGCCGGTACATGGCACAGAGTAGCAGAGCGCTCCTGTCCTCGAGAATGATGCGGAGGAACATCATCTCCATTTCCAGGGGAGTGTCTGTGGTGAGGGCGTCCATCTGCAGGCCGTTTCGGTGGCAAACAGCAATGCCTCCCCCCTGTCCTGTGTGGCGGTCTCGTCTGGCCCAGTGCGAGTACCCGGGATCTTATCACAGGTGGTGGCACATGTGTCGTCCAGGAAGGTCTCCAATGTCACCACTATGTCGATGTGGTGCCTGAGGACGAAGGCGTGTCAGCTCCCCGATGTTGGTCCTAAAGCCTCGTACGTTGGCGGACAGAATCTTGAGGCCGCTGGTGTCCGTATCGCCTTATCGGATCAGCGGAAGGGGAGTGTGCGGGGGATGAGGCCAGGATGGGTAGGGCGGGGCGTGCACCGCTTGCTGGTAGGGAGCAGGCTGGGTGATGGTGGCTGGTGTTCAGACAGGATTGCTCGAAGCAGTCGTTCCTGTCTGATGTCGGCGGCTCGAGCGTAACACTCGTCATCGGTGTGTCCTCGCCGCTGGCAATACGCACACTCTAGACTTCGCTTTGCTTCTGCCTGCCTCTTGCGACACTGGTCAGCGAGGTGCCCACGTCGCCACAGATGTCGCTGATGGTCTCAGAGCAGTGATTAACTGTGTGGCCGCGCTGACGGCACCTGCCACAGAAGGGTGGTGAGGCCTGAGTCCAGAGGGGTTGGGGCGATGGTGTGTGCCGTGGTGTGTCTCCGCGTCCTCGGTTGTAGTGGTGATGGTGGGGGAGGACGGGAGGAGGAGGAGTGGATCGGCTGGGAGGGGGGGTTTCTGTTTCTGACAGAGGGCGGGGTGGTCTGTGTGGCCTGGTGGGTTGGCCCGGCCGGCGGCGAGGGTGGGGCTGTCTCGGCGTCTTCTGGGGGTCGTGAGTCACCTTCCTCAGTGCTCTAGGCTCTGATTCCCACCAGCCGCGCCACCTGGGTGGAGGAGCACACCTCCTGCCAGTCCTGGTCAATTTTACTTGGCAGGGCACTTGTGGCTTGTGTGGTGGGGGAGGGATGGGGTTTCCTGTTCAACTTGTGCCAGGGAGTCCATGGAGCTGACGGTTTCAACC
Source organism: Eriocheir sinensis (assembly GCF_024679095.1). NCBI lineage: Eukaryota > Metazoa > Arthropoda > Malacostraca > Decapoda > Varunidae > Eriocheir > Eriocheir sinensis. The sequence continues at coordinate 444,750 of NW_026111569.1, read as the reverse complement.
AGGCTTCTCTCTCTCTCTCTCTCTCTCTCTCTCTCTCTCTCTCTCTCTCTCTCTCTCTCTCTCTCTCTCTCTCTCTCTCTCTCTCTCTCTCTCTCTCTCTCTCTCTCTCTCTCTCTCTCTCTCTCTCTCTCTCTCCAAATGATAATATCAGACTAGATGGGTAGACGTAACTCTCTCTCTCTCTCTCTCTCTCTCTCTCTTTTTATTTTTTTTATTTAAACAAAAATTTTACAAAAAAAGGAGGCTCAAAATTACACTTTTTAGGTATAATTATTCGAAGAGCCTCTGTATGGGACAAATTGAATTGTCGAATGTTGAAACACAGATTCATACAAATACAAAATACAAAAAAGTAAAGAAAAAAACATGTAAAAACAATATGGAATAATGTCAGTTTGTCACTTCATATTTATAGTTTATAGCACTAGCGCACTTGGGTGTCCCTCACGCCACCTGTGAGCAGCCAGCTTTACCTGCTGCGTGCTCGTGTTCTCCACTTGGGGAGTGGCTGCCGTGAACATGTTCCACAGGCGTGTGGTCCTGGCTGTATATGTGCGCTGGTGCTGCCTGGAGTGTGATCGAGGCACCTCCACGAGCTGGTCACCAGAGAGCAGCGCGTGGAGGGAGCCTCAAGCTGCTGAGGTGGGGAACCCCCTGCACCTGGGCTTTGTGACACACCACCAGTGCTGAGACATCACGGCGGTGCTCCAGCGATGTCACAGTGGCAGACGACTCCTCCAGGTGCTCGCTGCTCTCTCTCTCTCTCTCTCTCTCCAAAATAATAATATCAGACTAGAGGGGTAGACGTAACTCTCTCTCTCTCTCTCTCTCTCTCTCTCTGCTCTCTCTCTCTCTCTCTCTCTCTCTCTCTCTCTCTCTCTCTCTCTCTCTATCTCTCTCTCTCTCTCTCGCTCTCTCTCCAAAATAATAATATCAGACTAGATGGGTAGACATAACTCTCTCTCTCTTTCTCTCTCTCCAAAATAATAATATCAGACTAGATAAAGCCCTTCATCCATTTATAAACCTCGATCATGTCTCCAGAAGAGGAGGAGAAAAGGGAGAAGAAAGAGGAGGAAGAGAGACTATGATATAAATGGAAGAGAGGATTAATATATGTGAATTTTGAGAGGAGCGAATCACAGGAGAATGACGGAAGAAGAAGAAGAAGAAAAAGAAGAAGAGGGGAGGTGAGGGGGTGAAGGAGGGGGAGCTGTCGTCACTATAGGGTCCAGTGTGACGGGGGTGATCTGGCCTCGCTCGGCTGGTCATACCTTTGGGGGCGCGTGTCACCTCTTTTTCACACTTCAGGACCGATGATTTATGATTTTACATGTATTAGACGTGTTTCTCTCTCTCTCTCTCTCTCTCTCTCTCTCTCTCTCTCTCTCTCTCTCTCTCGGATGGTGGTATTTTTGTTTTATCTACTGAGAGAGAGAGAGAGAGACTACTGTTACAAAATGGTCAGTCAGTCAGTCAGTCAGTCAGTTCATTTAAGACATACGCGAATTGTCAACGCCTACATGATTTTTTAGGCCTACCTCCTCCCCCTCCACCTCCTTCTCCTCTTCGTCTTCCTTCTATTCTTTCTCTGTTTTTTCTCTTCTTTTCTCCCTCTCTTCCTCTTTCCTATCTTTAATGTTTCCTCCTCCTCTTCTTCCTTTCTCCTTCTCCTCCTTCTTTCCTATCCTTCCTTCCTTCTTTCCTTCCTTCCTTTCTTTTTTCTTCCTCTATATTGCTCTATCCTCCTCCTCCTCCTCCTCCTCCTCCTCTCTGTGTGTTGATAAATAACTCTGAAATGACGTTAAAATAATGACATTATGTTGACAGGAGGAGGAGGAGGAAGCACGGGGAGGAAGGAAACAGAAAATTCATTGTGTCATCACGAGGCTAATTCTCTCTCTCTCTCTCTCTCTCTCTCTCTCTCTCTCTCTCTCTCTCTCTCTCTCTCTCTCTCTCTCTCTCTCTCTCTCTCTCTCTCTCTCTCTCTCTCTCTCTCTCTCTCTCTCTCTCATCTCAGACTAATCTAATCCCGAACGTCATTTCCCTAATCAATTTGTCAACTCCATTCATCATCACCACCACCACCACCACCGTCTATATGGAGGTGGTGGTGGTGATATTGATGTTATTTTTTCTTATTTCCTTTCTTATTGTTTTCTCTCTTTCCTTCCTCTCCTTCCTTCTTTCTCTCTCTCATATTCTTCTTATAATCTTCTTTTTTTCATCTCTTTTATCTCGCTATCTCTTTTCTTCCTTTTTCCCTTCTTTCTTTCTCTGTCTTTCCATATTCTTCTTCTCTCTTTCATCTTTTTCTTCTCCTCTCCCTTCGTTTATCACCTCCTCTTCGGCGTTCTCTTCTTCTCGTTCATTAATTTTCTTCGTCTTCTCGTTGCAGGTTCTTCCTCAAGTTCTTTCTCAAGTGTAACCAGAACTGCCTCAAGAACGCCCAGGGACATAAGGCGCTTCCAAGTGGGTGACTACTACTACTACTACTACTACTACTACTACAAAACTCCTCCTCTCCCTCGTACTACTTCTACTACTACTACTACTACTACTACTACAAAACTCCTCCTCCTATCCCTCTTACTACTACTACTACTACTACTACTACTACTACAAAACTCCTCCTCTTCCTTCTCCTAATCCTACTACTACTACTGCTACTACTACTTAGATATAGAGCGAGATTGTAATGCTGTGTGTGTGTGTGTGTGTGTGTGTGTGTGTGTGTGTGTGTGTGTGTGTGTGTTTTTCCTTGGGAGAGTCGCTGCCTGCCTTCCCCCTTTCACACACACACACACACACACACACACACACACACACACACACATACACACTCACACACACACACAAAGCACTTACGCCCTCAACACGCCCACTACAGAAGAGGAGGAGGAGGAGGAGGAGGAAATATCTCTCTCAAACCTCCTCCTCATTTTTAATCTTCATACGGACCGCGGAGAGAGAGAGAGAGAGAGAGAGAGAGAGAGAGAGAGAGAGAGAGAGAGAGAGAGAGAGAGAGAGAGAGAGATCATTACTGCCGTGTCGTGGGCGGAAGTAAGCGTGTGAGGTTGACCAGACGAAGGGACAAGGCGCCCACTATGAGGAGGAGGAGGAGAAGAAGAGGAGAGGAGGAGAAATAAAGGACAAAGTTAATATATGGAAGGAAATGAAGGAGGAGGAGGAGGAGGTGGAAGACGAAGATAAATAAGAGAAAAAAGAAGGAATAAGGAAAAAAGAACGCAAAGGAGGAACGAAAGGACGAAGAGGAGGAGGAGTAGTTCCAAGCGGCAGGAGAACTTCTTAATGTTTACACAGGGCACGCCTCCTCTGTCTCTGTCTCTCTCTCTCTCTCTCTCTCTCTCTCTCTCTCTCTCTCGGCGGACGGGAGGCGAACCCGCTTCCGCCTGACGCAGCGCCGGCATGCTAACCACTCAGCCAGCGCCTCCCCACTACCACTAATTTTACAGCAACAACAAATACCACACCACCCCGGGCGGCGGCGGCGGCGACGTGTGAAGTGGTGCCGCCATTAGTCAGCGATCAGCTGCTTGTCAGTGCCAGATAGTGCCAAGTGGTGCCGCGCCGACCTGCTGGTGTCCGCGCCGTTCCTGGCCTGCGCTCGGCGCCCAGCCAGTGGGCGGACACGACCCTGACGGTGGCTGGTATTTACTTAAGATATCCCACTCCTCTGTCACCCCTTCGTGATCCGACCCCCCCCCCCAGGCATGTTACTCCCTCCCTCCCCCCCAGGCATGTCCCTTCCCTCCCATCTCCCCCACATCCACCGCAGGCATATCCCAGCTCCTCCTCCTCCTCCTCCTCGCCAGCCGTGACCCCAGATAACCCGGCCTGAGATGACTCCCGCCGCCGAACACGAAGCAGACGCGTTAGTCAAAACACAGGACGAGGACGAGGACGAGGCGGCTGGCGATGGAGCGGAGATTTATGCCGCCAGATGGTGCGGCCAGGGGCGCCGACACACCGACGACCTGACACCCTCCCGACACCATAACCTTACCCCCAACAGACTCACACCACCCCGACACAAGCACCGACAACATCCCGAAACCCTGGCACTTTCCCGACACCCCGACACCAGAACGACAACACCCCGAAATGTTTGAGAATAGGATCCTTTGTGAGCTCTTGTAATAGTGTGTGTGCGTGTGTGTGTAAGTGATCACTTGTGGGGTCAGGTTACGCTCCCTTCCCTTCCCTTCCCTTCCCTTCCTTTCCCTCCCCTCCCCTCCCCTACCTTCCCCTCCCCATCTCTGTGGTTTCGTGACAAATCTGTGTTTCTTGAGGCGTCAGAAATGAGGCGAAGGTTAGCAAGTTACTATTTGTCATGTGGTCCAACCCCATTCATGTGTGGGAAGGGAAGGGAAGGGAAGGGAAGGAAGGGTTAGTAAGTTTATGAAAGCCTCCTCTTCCTCCTTTCTACCCTTAACATGTTCTCTCTTGAGAAACGTCGCCTCCGAGGAAAACTGATCGAATGTTTTAAAATACTTAATGGTTTCACGAATGTAGACAGATCAACATTGTTTATGATCGATGACACTTTGCGCACGAGGAACAATGGCGTAAAACTCAGATGTAGACAAGTAAATTCAGACTGCACCAAATTTTTCTTCACCAACGTTGTAGTGCGAGAATGGAATAAGCTCCCACCGTCAGTGGTCCAGTGTAACACGATTGACTCCTTCAAAAATAAGCTCGACCGTCACTTCCTTCAACTTAATATCAACTAGAGTAGAAATGCAACGTTTTGGAGTCTTCTGATTAATGTAAAATCACTTAGGTTTAAGGACAGACCACCAAGTCTGGACCATGGGGTCTGTGTGGTCTGATTTTCTATGTAAATCTATGTAAATCCTCCTTCCGTCCTCCTAATCCCTATACTTTAGCATCCTTCTCTTCCTCCTCCTCCTATTCCTATCCCGGTGTCTTCCTCTTGCCCAAACCTCTTCCTCTAGCTATCCCTCCTCCTTCCTCATCCTACTTCCTCCTGCTCCTCCTCCTCCCTTCCTCGGAGTCTTGTAGGCCGTGTATTTATTTGTCCTGGCGGGAAATATTGGCCGGAATTCTGTGGTCGTGTTTATTTTCCGAGATAATTCCGAGGCGCGACGCGCACATAAATTCTCAGCCCGAGGAAGGGAGAGAAAAACACGGAGGGAGATGGAGGAGGAGGTGGGTGGGGGCAGGAGGAGGAGGAGGGGAAGTTCTTGGTTTTTTATCTATTATTGTTGTTTATCTTTGAATGGCTTAAAAATAGCTGTAAATAAAGTGTCACACACACACACACACACACTCACACACCGTCGTGAGTGGTTCACGTGGGTGTTGACGCGACGCCGCGCCCCCACCAGCAGCCGACGGCCTGCTGGCCGCCCCTCTGTGCCCTGAGACGCCTTGCCCTGCCCCGCCCCGGTGCTGGCAGGGCACCACAGCCCCCCACACACGCTGCCGCTTCTACATTACGCGTACAGCAAAAGCTGGCCGCCCCGCGAAGCACCCAGGAAGCCACGGACTCACGGGGACGGGGCGAGTAAACCTCGGCTCACGACATCGCGTGACCCAGCGGAGGCAGCAGACGGGGCACCCCGCGCCCCCGACCTGGCTAACACACGAGCCAGCCCCGCCGCCCCGTGAAGGCGGGACAAAGTCGCCCTGCTGGCGGCGTGCGGCAGCCTGTGGCGGTCTGGCTTCCTCTTCTTCTTCCTCCTCTTCTTCTCCAGGCGTGCTGCTGCCCCTACCTGGCGCCGCGTGTTTTGGGACAGAGGGCAGCACCTACCGGGGCGGCCAGGCCGTGACTCACCCTTGCCCGGCCGTGGCTCCTCCCCTGGCGTGACGTCACGGCCTGCACCAGGGCCTCCAGCAGGCCGTGGCAGGGCCTGGCAGCCCCGGGGTCTCGTCTGGCACACTCCCCTGCGTGTACACACACGGCCTGCACCCACACACCCGAGGGCCCGGCCCCCAGAGCCTCACCATGGAGGAGAATCCTGTTGTGGCGGCGACGTGACGTCACGCGTGACGCCACCAAAGAGAACGGCAGGGGGGACTCGAGCAACTCCAGGCGCACGGCTGGCCACCGCCGGAGCGGCATTAATGTACGTAGCATTATCGCCGCCGCCCACAGAGGCAGGAACTCCTCGTTGGCCGGTGACACAACCAGGGACGGGGGCGTTGCCAGGCTCACTTGTCCTGCCCTGAAGGTGGACGCGGCAGCTTGTCATGTCCTCACAGTGAAGGCGACAACGTCACCACTAGTCACTGCTGTTACTGCAGTGACGCTAAAAGGTTTACATTGTCATTGTGACGGAGCAAACAGCCCGTGCACCTTGACGAGAAAACAGCCTTGTGGGGATAACGGCTCGGCGATAGTACACCAGCGCCTTGTCATCATCAGGCAAACCTCGGGAGCACCTACTACTACTACTACTACTACTACTACTACTACTACACTTCTGCCTTTTCTCCTCTTCCTACTCCTTATCCTCCTCTTCCTACTACTATATATACCGGATCAATTGAAGAATCGCCCCCCCAGAGTTCACAATTGAAGATTCGCCCCACCACCAACTCTGCCCAACTGAAGAATCGCCCCCAACTCTGCCCAACTGAAGAATTGCCCCCCAACTCTGCCCAACTGAAGAATTGCCCCCCAACTCTGCCCAACTGAAGAATTGCCCCCCAACTCTGCCCAACTGAAGAATTGCCCCTCAACTCTGCCCAACTGAAGAATTGCCCCTCAACTCTGCCCAACTGAAGAATTGCCCCTCAACTCTGCCCAACTGAAGAATTGCCCCTCAACTCTGCCCAACTGAAGAATTGCCCCTCAACTCTGCCCAACTGAAGAATTGCCCCTCAACTCTGCCCAACTGAAGAATTGCCCCCAACTCTGCCCAACTGAAGAATTGCCCCCCAACTCTGCCCAACTGAAGAATTGCCCCTCAACTCTGCCCAACTGAAGAATTGCCCCACCAGAGCGGTCTGGGGGGGGAAATTGTTCAATTGATCCCATATACCTCCTCCTCCTCCTCCTCCTTATCTTCCTCCTCTTCTTTTTTCCTCCTCTTCTTCCTCTTGTCGAGTCACGAAGAGGAGGAGGAGGGAAGGGCCGCAGGGATTTTTTTTACGATTTTCATTTATTTTGTTTTTGTTTACTTTCTTTTTCCTTCGTCTTCATCTTTTTCTTTTTATTCTGTTATTTTCTTTCTTTCCTTCCCTTTCTTCCTTCTCTTCCTTCTTTTTTCTTTCTCGTTCTAACACACACACACACACACACACACTCCATCCCATCATCTTTCCCTCCTTTCCTTCACTCATCCAAACACTCGTGTGTGTGTGTGTGTGTGTGTGTGTGGCCTATACGTATAAGACCAGTTGGTTGCTCACAACACGGAGCAATAACGATTGATTGATTGATTGATAGATAATTTACAGGTAAACAAAAATAAGGGAGAATTAAGGGAGGAATAATAATCATTTCCCTAGTGTTGGTCCTTGGAGAGTTGATTGCATTGTTTTGTTCTTATTTCAGTAATTATAAGACCTGTGAGCACATTGGAATGAAGTATCTAGGTTTGCATGATGTGTTTCCTCGTTAATATTGCTTTTGATCCCATCCCATGCGAGAATAAATCATTCATCTAAATTCTTTCACACATTATAGGTACAGTGGAACATGTGAACGACCCATAGATGTAAAAATGAAGATCTTACATGCAAATATCACTAACAACGGCCGTTTATTGAAGCCGAGGCCAGAGGAAAACAGATTCACTGGCTTTTGAACTGGAGCCACAGGCTTAATTAGGCCTCTTTCAGAGCATCATCTGTGAGTATCTGTGAGCATGAGGCAGCTGGCTCTGGACGAAGTGGATGCAGAGGACAGGAGATTTTGGCGACAACATACAAGAGTGGCCGATTTCAGCAGAGAAGAAGAAGACGAGGCCAGAGCCGCCGGGGGGTGACGGGCCGGGACGAGGGCAGTGATGAGGTAGTGTTGGAATGCAAGAAGTATGACAGGGAGAGAACGAAGATGATGCATGTGTTTCTGAGTGAGATGGGACGTGGAGTGAACGGGAGGACTGGAAGGGAGTGGATGGTGCTGCTGCTGGGGCTCAGTGGAGAGACGAGTGGACGAGTGATTGAGGCAGTGAAAGAGTTCTTGGAGGGCATGTGGCGTGCAAGATGTAGGGAATGATATCTTGCCCCGAGAACATAGACTTTCCGCATGTTTTCTTTTCTTTTCACGGGAGCTGCCGATACAAAGGCCTGGCTGGGGAGAAATCCCGCGCCACCTGTGACATCAAGATCAAGTAAACACCTGGGGGACATAAACACTGCCGATACAAAGGCCAAGCTTCCCGAACGACACCTGACCTGCCGTGTGTTCCTGTACGAGCCGTGTTTCCATGGCCTGCCAAGACCCATAACACACAAGGAACTGCTTCAGGGTGCCGGTGTGAAGCCGCAGGGAAAGGTGACTGCTGCCTGGGAGTGTGGGTGGACGGTATGCTTCAGAGAAGGGACTTGCAGGTGCGGGTGTGGGGTGGACTGTGTGCTGGGGATTGGCAGGTGTGGGTGTGGGGTGGACTGTGTGCTGGGGATTGGCAGGTGTGGGTGTGGGGTGGACTGTGTGCTGGGGATTGGCAGGTGTGGGTGTGGGGTGGACTGTGTGCTGGGGATTGGCAGGTGTGGGTGTGGGGTGGACTGTGTGCTGGGGATTGGCAGGTGTGGGTGCCGCAATGACTGGTGGTCCACCAGTCACCCACACCCAGTCCTCCTCACACCACTGGTGGGTGTGGATGTATGCCCGAGTGGACTGTGTGCCGCAGAGAGGGGAGGGACTGGTAGGTGTGTGTGCCGCAGTGACTTACTTACTTTGTTGAATCTCCGCTGCTTCCCACTGTCTCCTCTCCTCTTGTGCCTTGGAGACCATTTCCGTTGCCACCTGGCGTTGGTGGCTGGTCAGGTACTGTTGACAGCCGCTTGTCCAGGTGGTACAGTTGCGGAAATGAGTTCCTGCACCCACTGTGGTGTACCTTCCCTCCAGCCGGCAACGTTGCAGTAGTACTACTCAAGTGTTGCTGTGAATGAACGGTGTTCGTCGTGTTCGGGTGTGAGTGGCGGAGAGGCTCACTGCTTTTCAGGAAGTGTAAGGGAGGCTTTATTCATAATTATCCAGCCTAGGGAGCACCAAGTATTTCCACAGTGTCAGCATACAGTCCTGTTTTCTGGTTCTGAAGGTACGGAGTATCCAACCAGTGAGTCTTGGGGCTGTCGCTGTGATCTTGTCGTAGTGCAATGTGAAGGTGGCGTCATCACTCACATACACTCCAAGATCCTTGACGTGGTGTTTGATTTCGATGGTTTGCTGGTTGCAGATGTAACTTGTTGTGGTCTTCAGCTTCTGTAGTGGGCCATATCTAAGTGCTTCAAATTTGTCACTGGATAAATTCAGATTCAACAGGGACATAGGCAAAAATTGGTTTACTAACAGGGTGGTGGATGAGTGGAATAGGCTTAGCAGTCATGTGGTGAGTGCCAATACAATTGTCACATTCAAAAATAGACTGGATAAATTCATGGACAGCGATATTAGGTGGGGTTAGATACACGGGAGCTTAGGGTCAAAGGAGCTGCCTCGTACAGGCCTACCGGCCTCTTGTAGACTCCTGCGTTCTTATGTTCTTATGTTCTTATGTTTAGCAGCATGTTGTTCTCTTCTGCCCAAGCTATCACTCGGTCTAGGTCAGCTTGTAGCAGGGCAGTGTTACCGTGGGCTTGTACATGTTTAAGGATCCTCATGTTGTCTGCGAAGGATGTGGCTTGCGCATGCTGGAGGTCTTGGTCGATGTATTGTATCATGACCAGGAACAGTAGTGGTCCCAGCACCGAGCCTTGAGGAACGCCACTTTTGACTGGGCTGGGTCGAGATAAACTGCCCTGGACTGACACCTGTTGAGTTCGGCCTGTGAGGAAACTGTGGCTCCATCTTCCTAGGTTACCTACGATCCTTCACTGCCTCAAGTATTCCTCGGTAGTGCTTCAGTAGCTGTGAGAGACAGGAACAACCTCTCCTAAATCCGTGCTGTCCCTCGTTTAAGGCATTCTTCTTTTCTAGATGGTCGATGATGTCGCCCACTCACCCTCCGACCAATGGTGGGTGTGGTTACGGAATAGGGTGGACTGTGTGTCGCAGAGATAAGGATGACTGTAGTAGCCATAACATTGCTGGAAGGGTCGTGTGCATGATATTAATGTAACATTTTGTTGTGCTGTCATTATTACTACATCATATTACCTTGTCTTGCAGGGGAGCCATGACACAGTTGAAGCAGAAAGGCGACTTGTTTTCGGTGAGTGAGACAAATACCAAGTTTCTGCTGTTTTAGTTAGTCATTCACTTCTCTTGTTTCCGTCTCCATCTGGATATTTTTTTATATATACCTAGCCTTGTAATTTGATCACCATTATTACTGGTTAAGTTTGACGAGGAATATTCCAAACATATTTCTATTTATTTCAGGTCAAGGTAAAGAAGGAAAAGAAAGGCAGTAAAGGCAAGAAGAAGAAGCAGCAGGAGGGAGACAGAGAGGTCCATGTGAAGAAAACACCCAAGGCTGACCACTTGTCTGCCCTTGATGTCCAGCCGTTAACTTACAAGGTACAGGCTAATGCTCTGTTGGTACTTTTTTTATCATTCTTTTCCTTACTCTTCTGTCACTGTCTCATTTTTAATTTTTCATATCAGTGTCTGCATATTGAATAGACTTTGTTTGTGTGTATATCAGTTTTCTCTTTTTCCCGTGATGCAGTTTCATGAATCTCATTAATAATAATAATAATAGTCTGTGGATGGGGGATGGCTGTCTTCCCTTGCCGTTACAGCATTGGGAATAGTAAGGTTGTGGCAATGGATCAGTGTTGAAGAGACCACAGTAATGCAGATGGCTAACCCTGGAAATGACAGATTAAAATGTTTAGTGAGAGATGGAGGACAGAGTAGCAAAATAATGAGATGTAGCTGTATCCCTCTAGGCCAGGGGTTCCCAACCTTTTTGTTCCTCTGTACCCCTTGGGAAATTTAGGGAAAAAACCACGAAACTGTAATATTTTGATGTTATTTTTATAATGAAATCTGTATGTGTAAACTGACGATATAATTTAAGTTAAATAACAGTTTTGCTTACTAAAATGAGGAAATTGAAAAAACACGACATTGTGCAATATGAATGCAGATTACAACACCGTGTATTGTACAGTAGTGGTTATTCTCTCGGACCCAATGTACCCCCTGAAAAGTGCAAATGTACCCCTGGGGGTACATGTACCCCAGGTTGGGAACCCCTGCTCTAAGCCCTGATTAATAAAAGAAAAATTAGCATGAATGTAACATATTTTAACCCATCCGCTGCAATTGGCACGGATTTGGCTTTCAGTGGTAGCTTAGTAACGTATGCTCCCAGGTCTCTCTCTGGCTCTGTGGTGGATAGTGGAGTGTGTCCCATGTGGTATTGGTATACAGGATATCCCCTCCCAAGGTGCATGACTTACATTTTTCTTCATTGAATTTTAGCAGCCACTTTTTGTTCCATTCCTCTATCTTGGTGATGTCTTCTTGCAGGAAATCCCCAGTCAAGAGGTTAATGTCAGTTGTAAATCATCATTATATCCTATGGAGTATCATTTTCTTGTTTGGTTGTGTGTGTGTGTGTGTGTGTTCCCCTGCAGAGCCTGATGGTTGGCCAGGTGCTGCTGGGCTGTGTGTTGGAGGAGAGGGACTATGAGCTGGTGGTGAGTCTGCCCCATAAGCTGGTGGGCAGCATCAGCCTGGCAAACATCTCTCGGCCCTACACGGCTCTTCTGTCCAAGGTGAGGGTTGCCAAGGACAGTTTTACCTTAGTATTGCTGAGAATGGTCATGAGTTGTGTGAGTGACTGTGTACACTCATTGAGTTTTCTTGTATTGCCTTACAAATTATTTTATGTTTCATTTTGTTACTCTTTTCTTGCTCATTCTTGTGTGACACCTTGAATGTGCTCAAGTTCAAGGCTAAAATACACCAGCACAGTTTTTCCCCCTTTGATATGTCTATAAACATTTGTGTGTCATTGGAGTCTTTCTTTACACTCCACCACAGTGACCTGATCATTCATTTTTCTATTTATTTGTATTTTCCAGCTGAAGGATGATGAGGAGGGGGAGGAGGAAATCCAGGCCCTGCAGGAGCTGTATCAGCCAGGCCAGCATGTGGCGTGCAGTGTGGTGTCCATCGAGAAGGTCAACAACATGACCTGGGGTGAGCTGGCCTGCACACACACACACACACACACACACACACACACACACACATGGCATTAGACCTGTCATCATCATTCTCCTTCATCATCTTCTGTTTAACAACATACTTTCCCATAATCTTTCTGAGGTTTGACGGTCAATGATACACTTCCAATGATTTCTGTCCATTGCCTCAGCCTCTCCGGTGCCCAATGCTGCCAGACTTCAACATACTGCCTCCTGCACCAACCAGTAACCTTCAGTCCTCCTCTCCCTCCCTGTCCACAGTGAGTCTCACACTAATGCCCAATGAGGCGAACTTTGGCATCTCAGCATCGTGCCTGGAGAAGGGTCTGGTGCTGCCCTGTGCTGTGGCCAGCCTGGAGGACAAGGGCTATGTCATGGACACAGGCATTCCCAAGATCAAGGCAGCGTTCCTCAAGAGGGAGGACACGGATAAGGCTCGTAGGTGCCATAGATTGTTTTACGCTTATTTTTTCTCTCTCTCTCTCTTGGTGTTGTTGGCATATAAAGAGCAGCTTTGAATCATTTACAAGGACTGTGGCTTTATTAGAGTAAGCATTTTGTCATACTATTACTGTTTCATGCTTTGTACATTATAGTTTCTAGTACAATGAACAACAATATTTGCCAACTCTTCTTTCCTCAGTTTGTGTCCCCAAACTTTTATGTTTTAATCCCTTTGTTATGTCTCTCTTGCTCATCTTCTTTTTTAGCTGCTTTTTCTTTCTCTTCTTTTACTTCTTCTTTTGCTTTCTATTTTTCTTCTTTTTCTACTTTTCATTTACTGTCCTTATTTTCCCTCATGAGGTTGGATGGGCTATGTGTCTATCCCACTCTTAACAGTCATGTACTCTCTGCCTGACTGACACGCACCGTTGCAGACACTTGGGTGTGCAGTGTGTTACGCTGCGTCCTAACAAACATCTTTGGGAGGGACACCAAAGACAACCTGCGCCTGACCCTCAGTGCCAACCCCAAGGCTCAGCAACCCTGGACCTAAGCCACACCACCAATTTGGCACTCCTGCTCCCGGGCACTGCCGTCAACACTACCATCTCAAAGGTAGGCACTCTTGTCTAACTCCCTAATCAGCAATGTATCTATTTTCTTCCCCTTCAGGGCCAGACAGCTGCTGCACTACCAAGGCTGATATTATTATTATTATCATTATTATTATTATTATTATTATTATTATTATTATTATTATTATTATTATTCAAGTTACATATGAACTTCCATGTCAAAAACAGCCTGATATTAAAACATTGTTAGCCTGTCCCACCAAAACAGGTGAGTTGCAGTTATTCTGATACTGCATTGAGAGAATCAAGATCTAATTAAATTTAATGCATTTATTTGCAAGGATTTTAATATAGTACTCCCTTGAGCTGACTCCACACACACACACACACACACACACACACACAATAAATCTCATTGAAATAACACCTCCATTTTGTATGAATTTTTTTGGTACATGTCTTGCGTACTTATAGAGGGTCTACTGGATTCCAACCATTCCCCAGATACGAGGCGACGCGCTCACCCTCATGTAGGCGGGGCTGGATGGTGTGGTGAGCCCCCCGCACCTGGCCCAGCCCTTTGACCGGCTGCAGCAGTACGGCCTCGGAGGCAGCGTGAGGGGCAGGGTGCTGTACGTCATGCCCCTCAGCAAGGTGGTTCATCTCACCCTCCAGAAGAATGTCTGCACCACGGGGTGAGTACGGAATGCTGTCGCTGGTGTCAAAGCTTATTGATGTACTGCCTTATGTATGAGGCTTAAATAACTATATTGTTAGTTGAGTGTAGCATAGATCAGTTTTCATATCCTGACTTAACCTGTCCGCTGCAATTGGCATGGATTTGGCTTTCACTGGTATCCTGGTAACATAATAGTCCCAGGTCTTTCTCTGCCTCTGTGGTGGGTAGTGGAGTGTTTCCCATGTGGTATTGGTGTGCTGGATATCCCTTCACAGGTAGCCTGGTAACATAATAGTCCCAGGTCTTTCTCTGCCTCTGTGGTGGGTAGTGGAGTGTTTCCCATGTGGTATTGGTGTGCTGGATATCCCTTCACTGGTGGCCTGGTAACATAATAGTCCCAGGTCTTTCTCTACCTCTGTGGTGGATAGTGGGGTGTTTCCCATGTGGTATTGGTGTGCTGGATATCCCTTCACTGGTAGCCTGGTAACATACACTCCCAGGTCTTTCTCTGGCTCTGTGGTGGATAGTGGAGTGTTTCCCATGTGGTATTGGTGTGCTGGATATCCCTTCACTGGTAGCCTGGTAACATACACTCCCAGGTCTTTCTCTACCTCTGTGGTGGATAGTGGAGTGTTTCCCATGTGGTATTGGTGTGCTGGATATCCCTTCACTGGTAGCCTGGTAACATACACTCCCAGGTCTTTCTCTGCCTCTGTGGTGGATAGTGGAGTGTTTCCCATGTGGTATTGGTGTGCTGGATATCCCTTCACTGGTAGCCTGGTAACATACACTCCCAGGTCTTTCTCTGCCTCTGTGGTGGATAGTGGAGTGTTTCCCATGTGGTATTGGTGTGCTGGATATCCCTTCACTGGTAGCCTGGTAACATACACTCCCAGGTCTTTCTCTGCCTCTGTGGTGGATAGTGGAGTGTTTCCCATGTGGTATTGGTGTGCTGGATATCCCTTCACTGGTAGCCTGGTAACATACACTCCCAGGTCTTTCTCTGCCTCTGTGGTGGATAGTGCAGTGTTTCCCATGTGGTATTGGTGTGCTGGATATCCCTTCACTGGTAGCCTGGTAACATAATAGTCCCAGGTCTTTCTCTGCCTCTGTGGTGGGTAGTGGAGTGTTTCCCATGTGGTATTGGTGTGCTGGATATCCCTTCACTGGTAGCCTGGTAACATAATAGTCCCAGGTCTTTCTCTGCCTCTGTGGTGGGTAGTGGAGTGTTTTCCATGTGGTATTGGTGTGCTGGATATCCCCTCCCAAGGTGCTTGACTACATTGTTCTTCATTGAATTGTAGCAGCCACTCTTTGTTTCATTCCTTTAGCTTGGTGATGTCTTATGTAGGAAATCTGCAGCCAAGGGGTTAATAGCTGAGATGCTTCACCAAATGCATGCATGTCAGTTGTACATAATGCCACCACCATGACTGGAATCTATAATGGTTATGTTTTTGTGTTTTTAGCCTTGCCAAGGACCCCAGGGATGGACATGAGATTGGAGTCATCGTTCAAGAGGCGGAGATCTACAAGTCCTCGCCAGTGGCATATTCCTGAGTTTAGGCGGCAAGGCTCGAGGGTTTTGCTCGGCCAACCACATTAGCGACAACACCAAGGTCCTCATGCACATCAACCGAGACTTCCGGGTGGGCAAGAAGGTCCCGTGTCGCCTCCTCAAGTACAACCACATGGACCAACTCTTCATTGTCACACTGCAGAAGTCTGTCTTCGAGCGGCAGGTGAGTGGATTACTAGTGGGACTTAGACTGCCATTATTCAGTGCCTTTGCCTTTCTTTGATTAGCAGGCTTTTTTATCTCTCTCTCTCTCTCTCTCTCTCTCTCTCTCTCTCTCTCTCTCTCTCTCTCTCTCTCTCTCTCTCTCTCTCTCTCTCTCTCTCCCCCCCACACACACACACACACACACATGATCTGCTTCCTTTACTGATAATAAAAGACAGACAGTCCGGACGCAAGGAATTTCTTTCATATATAGTTAAGGTATTGGGTTTAGGGGGAGTGGAACCACTAACCACTTGTTCAGTATGTTACTTGGTCTTAAATGGACTTTGGAATTTATTGCAGTGAATTGAAGGGATATCATTTGTTTTATTTATTTATTTTTGCATGATGTCATATTATGGGTCTCAGTAATAGTAATATCACACTATACCATGACTGACATATCATTCTCATTAAGCTCATTGCTTTGTGAATTCAAGGCATATTTTTTTTTTTTCAATATATATTCCCTAAATGTCCTCTCCTGTATTTCAGTAATAATAATAATAGTATCTGCATTCTATAAGTGACACTCCTCTTGTTCAGTTCATTGCCTACAGTGAGCTGCAGCCCGGGCAGGTTGTGCAGGCCACCGTCAACAGCTACGACAGCAACGGCGCACGGCTGGCGGTGAGCAAGCTGATGAGTGGCCACGTGCCCTCACTGCACCTCACGGACGGCCCCATGAAGCACCCCGAGCGAAAGCACATCGTGGGGGACCAGGTCACCGCCAGAGTGCTCAAGGTCAACTCCAAGAGACAGCACCTTCTCCTGACCCTCAAGTCCCAGCTGGTTACAGCCAAGGAGCCCATTCTTACCGAGTACTCGCAAGAGGCGGAGAACACTCTCACCATCGGCTACGTCATCAAGGTGCTGCCGCAGGGCCTCCTCGTGAAACGACGTGAAAATGACGTGAAAGGCTTCGTCCCCAGGTCGCAGGTCGGCATTGAGTCGGGCATGAGTCTAGCCTCGGCATTCCACGAGGGACGAGTCGTTCGCTGCAGGGTCCTCAAGGTGTCCCCCGAGAAGCAGAACATCACCCTCAGTCTCCTGGTTGACAAGGACGTTCAGCCATTGAGTGGGGTGCCCAAGTCAGCGAGGAAGGTTGAGGTGCGAGCAAGAGTCAGGTGTGTGGTGGACGAGGTGAGGACGCACGCTATCACAGTCACTGTCCTGCCCCACAACGTCGAGGCTTCCATACCTGTCCACCACCTCTCGGATGACCCGAGCAAGTGCCAGCTGCTGAGGGAGGTGCTGAAGGAAGGGGACGAGATCATGAATGCCGTGGTGTTCAGCAAGGTGCCCGGCTCACCCATCACCCTCACTCTCAAAAATTGAGAAGGATGCCTCTCAGGATAAGGCCAAAGAGGGGGTGGAGCAAGGGGCCGACAGCTCTCCCAGCGAGGACAGCCGCGAGGTGGGTGATGCCATGTACTATTGTTCCACATACACAACCTTTATTTGATTTTTTAGGTGATTTTATTTTATTATTATCATTATTTTTTTTTACGTTTCAGCTCATGGCGCTCGTAGATTTTCTTGATGGAGATTTATGGACATACGATTACACACACACACACACACACACACACACACACTGTTACACATAGGTATCTAAAGCAGTGGTTCCCAACATTCTTCCACTCACGACCCTACTCACAAAATCCTGAAGCCCACACAACTCCCTGAGATCAGTGGCTTGCCTTGCACAATTTTTTAATGCACCAATACCCAGGTCTGACATGCTCCTCATATAACCTGATGTTCCCTCTCAGCACTCAGCACCAGCAGCATAAGAGCATGGAATATACAGTGCCCTCTCGAGTTTCACGCTATCCGAGTTTCGCGGTTAGTCCTAAATTCTTACCATCCCGACTTTCACGCATTATCACCTATACGCCATGGTGTACTTGGCGTATAGGATAATCTGGCCCTGAATATATCTTGATTCAAAGTTCAAACAGTGTTGTCTTCCCCTCCCAGGAGATGAAGGCCAGTGAGGGTGATGAGGTGGAAGGTGAGGTGAGCGGTGCCAAGCCTTGCCTCACACTGGGAACAGGCTTTGTGTGGGAAGTTCCCGACACGCCGGAGTTCATGGACTCCTCAGACGGTGAGGACCAAGACATGCCAAAGGTTTGTACTGATTGATTCTGTCCTATAAAGTGAAATTGATCTCCTGTTGATGTGTGTTGTTTTTCCAGGGGTCTGTTTACTACCAAGATGAGTCTCCCTTGTAGATATGTTCCTTTAGGTTCATGCTGCCCTGTACCTCCATCCTAGTTGTTATCCTGAGGCATGTCCCTTCCTCCTAACACTAACAGAAAGAGGATAAGAGATGAAGGGGTCTGTTTACTACCTTATAACTATGTGCATTTAGGTTCATGCTGCCCCATAGCTCACTCCCCTATGTTATCCTGAGGCACCTTTCTCTCTATGACTAACAGAAGAAAGAGAGGAGAATGCGGAAGTCAGAAATAATAGCCCAGTCCAAGGAGGAGGAGCAACAGTTCTCGCGGCTGGAGGAGGGGCGGGCGCTCGCCACAGTCAGCCATGGACTTTGAGACCATGCTCCAGGGTAGTCCAAACTCATCAGCCGTGTGGATACAGTTCGTCAGTTTCCACCTTGAGGTACTAATGCAAGAGTTAGCCGGCACTGTCTTTCCTTTCATGAGTAAAAAAAAATTAGAATTTGCTACAGCTCATCAGTTTCCAGTTTCCACCTTGAGGTACAGCTTCCCAATGCAAGAGTTAAGCAGTGCCTCCATTCTTTCTTTCCTTTTGTAAGTAAATTCTAGAAGCACTTTCCTCTGTGTGTGTGTCTCCCTATCTATAACAGTCTCTTTCAGGAGGAGACCCTCAACACAGCTCTCACATTAAAGTACATTCTTCATTTTCTTCTTTCCTTTCCCTTCCTTAATTCTTCCTTTCATTCTTCCCTTTCCTTCATTTTTCACTTCTTTCTTCCCTTCCCTTCCCTTCATTCTTCATTTTCTTCTTTCCTTTCCCTTCCTTTATTCTTCCTTTCATTCTTCCCTTTCCTTCATTTTTCACTTCTTTCTTCCCTTCCCTTCATTCTTCATTTTCTTCTCCCCTTCCTTTCCCTTCATTCTTCCCTTTTTCCTCCCTTCCCTTTCCTTCCATCAGTGGATCGCTGCTTTTTATTTGGACAGCAAGTTGTGAAAGAAAGAGTTACCAATAAAATGAATAGGAAAAATTTGCCCTGGATTATTGGGCAGCATAGTGAAGCTGTGTTGGCATGTCCCCAGAGTGCCGAGGTGGACAAGGCCAAGGCAGTGGCACGGCGAGCCCTGCAGGTGATGGACGCACAGGAGGAGGAGGAGCGCCTCAACGTGTGGACAGTGCTGCTGAGGCTGGAGGTGCTCTACGGCGGACCAGAGTCTGTGGCCGAGGCGTACCGGGAGGCGCTGGCCACTAACGACCAGCTCAAGGTCCACCTGGCCATGGCCATGGTATATGCTGAGAGCGAGAATCCCTGGTAACATACACTCCCAGGTCTTTCTCTGCCTCTGTGGTGGATAGTGCAGTGTTTCCCATGTGGTATTGGTGTGCTGGATATCCCTTCACTGGTAGCCTGGTAACATACACTCCCAGGTCTTTCTCTGGCTCTGTGGTGAATAGTGGAGTGTTTCCCATGTGGTATTGGTGTGCTGGATATCCCTTCACTGGTAGCCTGGCAACATACACTCCCAGGTCTTTCTCTGCCTCTGTGGTGGATAGTGCAGTGTTTCCCATGTGGTATTGGTGTGCTGGATATCCCTTCACTGGTAGCCTGGTAACATACACTCCCAGGTCTTTCTCTGGCTCTGTGGTGGATAGTGGAGTGTTTCCCATGTGGTATTGGTTTGCTGGATATCCCTTCACTGGTAGCCTGGTAACATACACTCCCAGTCCCAGGTCTTTCTCTGCCTCTGTGGTGGATAGTGGAGTGTTTCCCATGTGGTATTGGTGTGCTGGATATCCCCTCCCAAGGTGCATGACTTTACATTTTTCTTCATCGAATTGTGGCTGCCACTTTTTGTTCCATTCCTGTAGCTTGGTGATGTTGTAGAAAATCTGCAGTCAAGGGGTTAACTCTATCTTATGTCCTTAGCAATAGCCTTCAATAAGCTTCTGGTGCTAATGGCGTTGTGTCCCTCCAGGAGGCCGAGAGGGTGTACTTCAACATGTCCAAGAAGTTCAGTCAGGAGCTGAGTGTGTGGGTGAAGGCGGGACTCTTCTTCTTCAGTCACATCATGGCTGGGGAGGGACGTCGCTTCTTTGAGCGGGCGCTGCGCTCTCTCGACAAGAAGGACCATGAGTCACTCTTCCTCACTCAAAGCTGTCACTTAGTTTATCCAGCCTTCCAGTGCATTTTGTCACCTCAAAGCCCCATGTAGTGCACTCCTTGGGGCCTTGTCATCAGCCTTCTTCACACCAAGGCTACAGCTCCTAGGAATACTTTGTTGTCTTCTACACTAGACTTTATGTACCATCAAGACACCCTTCCTGAAACTTAGCTTTCTTTTGGCCACTCTTCTAAGCTCTGTTTTATAGGAGCAGTGATTAGCAGGCTTTTTTTTTTTTTTCCCCTTGAGCTGCTTCCTTTATCGTAAAAAACATTAAAACTCCTGACTGAGGCTTTATCTAAGGGCCTCATTTCTCACATTGCAGATGTGGAGCTCATCAACCGGTTTGGCCAGCTTGAGTTTCGCTTTGGGGAGACCGAGTGCGGTCGGACCACGTTTGAGTCCCTCCTCAGCACCTACTGGAAGAGGTTGGACATCTGGAGTGTCTACGTGGACCTGCTCACCAAGGCCAAGGACACTGAGGGGGCAAGGTGAGGCTGGTGTGATGTAACCGTGGGTGTCATTCTTGGTCTATATATTCTGCTGAGGCCAAGGCTAAAGGGACAACTTTTACATGGAGGCTTTTTGTCAAGGGGCTATGTTATTCCTCAGTGAAAAGTTTTATGGGGACGATCAACTTGGACAAGAATACAGTGGGGTAGTCACAATAACATGGTCTTGTTGGGCATCATTTTTGCTCTATAGATTCTGCTGAGGCCAAGGCTTGAGGGACAACTTTTACATGGAGGCTGTTTGTCAAGGGGCTATGTTATTCCTCAGTCAAAAGTTGTATGGGGACGATCAACAAGAATATAGTGGGGTAATGACATGGTCTTGTTGGGCATCATTTTTGCTTTATAGACTTGAGGGCATAGCTGGGCATGATAACAGAAAACCTTATTCCCGATAACCGTTAACTGATAATGAAAAACCTTAATGTCGATAACTGATATTCGTTAACTAGAGACACAAATATAGGCGATAACCGATAACCGATACCCGATATAAATCCACAATTCCGATACTAGCTAGCGATAAGTCCGATAGATTGATTGATTGATTGATAGTTTATTGTTGCAGGTAAACAACAAGGGAGAAGGGAGGAACATGCCATCCCAACCCCCAGGCAGGACAGAGTGTGATTATACAACTATTAATACATGTGGAGGTAGCACCATGAAACTAAAAAGATACAATGGTAGGAAGGAAAGCACAACAAGGGAGGGGGCGGTACCTCCCCCTGGACAATAAGACAATAAAATGTGGGGACGGAGAACATTGCCCAAGCACTAGATGGGAATGAATACAGAGATAGAGTAAATACTAGTCCTTAAAGTAAAATGGTGAAAACGATATTATATTGATATTTCAGATAGAACAACATTGATGAATTCAAATTTTCATTATCTGTATTTTAGGAAACTTACAAAACCTTAAAACCACACGTTGACACGTACATATGGACGTTAATACTAGAAATGCCTGAACCGGTGTCGTGTTATTTGGCGTCCCCACCGTCAAAAATTGTTTACAAACACTGGTCTCTCGTGAACGGTGCATGCTCAGACCAGCAAGCATAGACCTGTACAGTCTCACAAAGCTTTTAAACTGTAAGTAAGGGTTGTTGGAAGGCTGAATCAGACATATAGTACAACTACCACCATCCTCGCTGTTTCTAGGATGACACTCTGTACGAGTTGTATTTATATGTACAAAGTGTACGTCGTTCTAGAAACAGCGAGGATGGTGGTACTGTATGTTTGATTCAGCTTTCCAGCAACTCTTAATGTGTTAAAAAAGCATTGTGAGACTGTACAGGGCTACACTTAATGGTTTGAGCATGCGCAGTTCATGAGAGACCAGTGTTTGTACACAAAAGCGCCAGCTTTTGACGATGGGACACCAAATAACACAACACCGGGTGCCTTCAATACCATGACATGCTCACCAACGAATATGGAATATCAAATTTGAGGCAGTGAATAATCATTTTTGGGGCAAAGTTAAATGATTTTGCTCAATGATGTATTGATTTTTGAGTAGCATAAAAAATAATAACCTAGTGTTTTAATTTTCATGACCTAAGCATGAAATCTCATCACCGAAGCTATTTCATACCCCGAAGTTTTTTCATACAACACCGGGCCACGCATGCGCAGTAAGGAGACAAAAAAATTTTCCTGAGAGGCGGAAAAAAAGTAGCGATTATCGCTAGTTTGGTTACAAAAGTAACGAAGATACCGATATATATTTAAATAAGTAGCGGATGGTCGATAATCCGATTTTGTTATCAGCGATAAAGTATCGCGATAACTTATTGCGATAACGCCCAGCTATGCTTGAGGGACTGTACATATGGACTACAATCTAGAGGCAAATGCAGGATACTCACTAAGCACAGCTGAAAGAACATTATATTTGTAATGGATACTGCTTGTGTTGTTTTATTTTTACAGGTTGTGCCGGTGCGAAGGCCTGACTCTCCAACGGGTCATCTGTACAGCAAGAGCAAGAGCAAGAGAGAGGCCAAAACAAACCCCGCCATTTAATTTATTTCTTGTTTTTTCATTTTTTTCACGTGTTGTATGAATGGTGGATGAAACATGTGGAGGCTGTGGAAGAGGAGAAAATAGGGGGAGAAAAGTGGCAGGGCTGGGGAGGGAGAGATGGGAACTGGGGAGAAAATTTTTCGAGGGGGGCCAGAAGGGAGAAGGAGGGTAGGGAAGAGGTATTTGGACTGGGGAGGAAAGGAAGGCAGGGAGGACAGAATGGGGAGGATGAGGAGGGAAGGGAAGATGTATTTTGACTGGGGAGGAAAGGAAGGCAGGGAGGACAGAATGGGGAGGAGGAGGAGGGAAGGGAAGATGTATTTTGACTGGGGAGGAAAGGAAGGAAGGGAGAGCATGATTCGGGGAGGAGGAGGGAAGGAAGATGTATTTTGACTGGGGAGGAAAGGAAGGAAGGGACAGCATGATTGGGGGAGGAGGAGGGAAGGAAGATGTATTTTGACTGGGGAGGAAAGGAAGGAAGGAGAGCATGATTCGGGGAGGAGGAGGGAAGGAAGATGTATTTTGACTGGGGAGGAAAGGAAGGAAGGAGAGCATGATTCGGGGAGGAGGAGGAAGGAAGATGTATTTTGACTGGGGAGGAAAGGAAGGAAGGAGAGCATGATTGGGGAGGAGGAGGAAGGAAGATGTATTTTGACTGGGGAGGAAAGGAAGGAAGGGAGAGCATGATTGGGGGGGAGGGAGGAAGGAAGATGTATTTTGACTGGGGAGGAAAGGAAGGAAGGAGAGCATGATTGGGGGAGGAGGAGGGAAGGAAGATGTATTTTGACTGGGGAGGAAAGGAGGAAGGAGAGCATGATTGGGGAGGAGGAGGGAAGGAAGATGTATTTTGACTGGGGAGGAAAGGAAAGAAGGGAGAACATGATTGGGGGGAGGGAGGGAGGGAAGGAAGATGTATTTTGACTGGGGAGGAAAGAACATAGGGAGCCTGCAAGAGGCCTTATGGCTTACACAGGGCAGCTCCAGATTCCCTCCCACTGCCACCTGTCGTCCATGTAGCTATCCAGTCTACTCTTAAAACAAGCTATCGTCCCTGCACTAACTATGTGATTGCTGAGTCTATTCCATTCCCCCACCACCCTACTACTAAACCAATGCTTGCCTATATCTCTCCTAAATCTATACTTTTCTCATTTAAATCCATTACTGCGAGTTCTATCCTGCTGGCTAATTCTCAGTACTTTACTTATATCGCCTTTGTTGTAACCCTTGACCCATTTGAATACTTCTATCAGATCTCCCCGCACTCTTCGTCTTTCTAGTGAATAAATGTAAGTTTAGATGTTTCAGCCTATTTTGATATGGGTGGTTCCTCAGCCCCTGAATCATCTTGGTCATCCTCCTCTGAACTGATTCTAGCAAGTTGATGTCCATTCTGTAGTGTGGGCACCAAAACTGGACAGGATAATCTAAGTGTGGCCTAACTAACGCTAAATAGAGTCTGAGGGTGACCTCTGCACTATGCACTGTTGGTTACCGTCCTGTTAATAAAGCCTAATAATACCCTGTTAGCCCTATTCTTCGCACTAATACATTGCTTCCTTAGTTGTAGGTCAGAGTTCACTAACAGTCCTAAATCCCTTTCACACTCTGCTCTACCTATGGAGTCTAAACTATACCCATGTAATGGGTTGCGTGTTCCTAAACTAAGTACGTTACACTTGGTGATGTTAAAATTCATCTGCCATTTCTCTGACCAAGCTGACAGTTTGTTGAGATCCTCCTACAGTGCTCTAGCATCCTCCCCTGTCCTAATAGTGCATCCCATCTGCAAATTTACCTATGTCACTAGTTATCCCATTGTCTATGTCATTGATGTAGATAATGAATAAAAGCGGGTCGTTCACACGCGCCACCGTAGCACGCTCCGCATACGATACATTTGATACATTTAGATCCTGCGTCAGTAGCACGCGGGGCCCCGGAATTCGTGCAGCAGTAGCACGCCCCCCAATGGTGTCTCCCGACGTGCCGTAGAAGCACACCCTCGCAATTTAAATGATGTGCCTTTGAAGTCCGGTTGTCAGCAACTGAGGGGCCAGCATTTCACTCATCACGCCTACATCGTCGCATCCCCTTACCGCTGTCTCGCCACTCTGGCCGGAGATATCTGGTTTCAGGTCCCGCTGGACTGCTAGTGCAGCGCTCCGCATGGGGCGTCAACAATTACGATCAAAGCTCGATAAGAATCCTCGATACACTTTTTCAAAAGTCGTTGTGAATGAGTGAGTCTTGATTGCTTTCGTGAATAGCCTTCTGATGTTTCTTTGAAGTTTGACGCGAATCGACATCCAGGTCCTTGGCACCCTGCACGCTGTTGAGTTTATTGGATTGAACGCCACACCTTTCATGATCGAACCTCGTATTACTATTATTGGTATTTTATTCATTTATTTATTTATATGTTACCATACTTTACCAATTTGAAGAGCCTGGCTCTATCTATGTTAAAATGCCATCTCCCATCTATCGGACGAGCTGGCTTTGTCTGTCGTCGTCGTCGGCATTGAGGAAAGGAATGAGTTACCATTCGCTGTATTGTCAGTAAATTTACTAATGAGATTATGGAGTCCACCGTCAACGTCATTGATCATTGGTATCAGGTATAACCCAGCACTGGGCCAAAAAACTAAGCCTTGAGGGACACCACTACGGCCAAGCGTCCATTCTTGAATCAAATCCATTGCTCACCACTCTTTGCTGTTAGTTACTTAACCAACGTGCGGTCATTGGTGTAGTTTACTCTCAATATTCTGAACATCGAGATAGACTACGTCCAGTGATTACGTCATAAACAGTGACGAGGTCATTTTAAAAGGTCACTAGGTTCGATAAGCAGAAACTCTTGTTACGCAAGCCATGTTGAAAATCCTTTATTACCAAGTGACTTCCATGGTAATTTACAAGGTGCCTCTAATTATGCTCTCGAGTGGCCTCCCTACAACTGAAGTTAGATTGATGGGCCTGTAATTACCTGGTTCTCCTTTCTTAACACATTTTCCAATCTTGACGAAAGGGCATAATGAATCTGGTTGTGACCGGTCGTGAAAGAAGAGAGTACGACACATTTCTCACGATGTTTTCTTCCGTCGTTGACAAGTTTATGGAATAAGTTACCCAGTGAGATTGTCCTTTCTGCAGACATTTCTACATTTAAGTCTCGTGCGAATGTCTTTTTGAAACCGTCATTTTATTTTTCCTCCTTTTGGCTTTGACTGGCCAGTTTGGACTATTCATTGCCTTCGCTTTTCTCCAGTACCTTTTGGTATTGTTTGTAGTTCAACTTGTTGTATCTGCACCCTGAAGGGAGGCTTTGCTAGTTCATAATAGAAATACTAATACACACCTCATGAAATCTAGCCAAGCTTCATCTACATTGGATCCTCTGATAATCGCATTTTGTTCATTTACGTCGAATCTCAGCGCAATTTTCCCCTTTGGCAAGTTACACCATTATGAGCTCTCCTCTACCACAACATTACTGACTAGATTATTATTTTATTTTTGTTTTTATATATCTTTCCTGTCCAGACACTTCCCACGCGTGTGCCTCATCTCCCTTTTCCTCGTACGCCAGGTATGCATATCGCTTTCTTCCTTTCTTGAGTCGTAAATATCATCCCCATACATCCACGTCCACGTGCCCATCGTGTACTTCCGCATCACTTGAGGACCCAGTTTCTACCCTGCCGGTCGCATGGCCGGTCTTCGGGCCCTTATCATTTTTCTTTTCTTAGCGCACCTGATGTGTTCTGCCTCATTGCTTGAGGTCCCAGTATCCTCTCCACCTGTTGCCCAGCAGGCCCGTAGACCCCAACGGTCTGTCCTGGTGAGAAGACCCAACCTTGTTTTTTGCGCGCCCCGTACTTACGTCTTCATCTGTGGATTCATCGATTCAGTCTCTTACCCGTCTGCCTCAAGGAGGTGTCTCGAGCCCTCATGGCCCGCCCGACGGGAAGAGGCCCTTTCTTGCGCGCCCACTACGTGTCTCCTCATTTAAGGCCGAGTCCTTGATATTTGTGTTTGCGCAACGCGCCCAAGATCACGTCCAATATGTATTTCCTCGCCAATCAAGGACCCTGTGTCTTCTCCGTCTGCCTCATGGCGTATTGGGCCAGTGTGGTCCACCCTGACGGAAAGCCGTGAAGTGTTTTCCTCGCGCTCATAACGTGTTTCCTCATTTGCGGCCCCATGACTGTTGTCACGTGCCATATCTCGTCGAGGCTGATGATCACGTTCATCCCTTACCCACAGCTTCATGCGATCCTCTACTATTGTTGCAAACAAGTGTGTTAACTCCTCTCCAGCCACAGGGCCGACGGGGATGACGACCCCCGTAGGGTCTGTCGGCTCCGGTGCCTCTTCCACACTTGCCTCACAGCGGTTATTATAATCTATATAACACGCCCCGACTGAGCGGGTAAGCCTTCTTTACTCAACACTCGAGTCTAACGTTCGTAACAAAAATGCTGTTTACGTGAGAACTTGATTGATCTCCTTATTGACCTTTGCAAGTAGCTGACGTGAGGGGCGGAAGGGTCTGCCTCATAGATCTTAGGAAAGGAAGTTTGAGACGTACCTTGAATCAGCTCCTTGATGCTAGTAGACTCCATGGCTGGCCCTTCCTCCTTGCCTTCCTCAAATTCCAGACTTTCCTCTCACATATGTTAATTTTTCTTCCTCCGTGATGTATGTCTCTCTCTCTCTCTCTCTCTCTCTCTCTCTCTCTCTCTCTCTCTCTCTCTCTCTCTCTCTCTCTGTTCTAATCATTCCTTCTTTATTTAGTTCTGTTTTATTTATATTTATCCTCATCGTCTCCTCTGTTTTATTTCCCTTTACTTACCTTAATCTCTCTCCTCACTTTCCTCCTCTCATACGTACATCCTTCTCGGTAAATCCTTTTCACTGTATCGTATATATAGTTCCATTATTTGCTTGTTTCCCTTCCTCCTCATCTCTTAACGTATAAACGAGGCTTACGGCAGAGAAATCCTAAGGCACAGTGACCTATTCTTACGTATATTAAAGTACGTTAACACACTGTTATCTCCACCTTTATCAAGGTGTGTGTATTTCTCCTTGCAGCCCCGGGCACTAAGGCTGTATTTGGCTGCCGGACTTATCACAGGGACCCCATCTGCATAGAAAGGCGCCATTATTCAGCCAGTTAACCCGAGAGTCCTGCCTTGCCTCTGCCCCCTACCGCCCCTCTTCGTCTCCCTTCACCAGCCCGCTTGCCCCCTCAGTGCTGGCCTCATTTCTCCCCACAACCCCTCTCTGCATGCTCTTTTTTCCTCCTTTTCTCTAAGATTCGTATTATTTAGCAAAGGAAATAATAGAGAAAAAAGCCTATCAAGCGTGGATGACTGATGATCATTGCAGCGAGTACGCGTATATTTCACGTGTGTTTCAGGCGAGAGGATCAACGTGTTTGTTTCATGTATGATTAGTGGAGCTTCAACGCTTCAATCGTGTCGCGCGCCTTGGCTCATGAATTCGTCAAGCCGCGTTGATGAAATATCGATGCTGGCGTGAATCCTGTTTTGTTACGTGGGATAACATTCAGGAGTGTTCGTTGGTTCCTTTTTATCGAAGATGATCTGTTTCTCTTCTCGTGAATCTGACAAGCCGCAAAGATGAAACATCAAAGGCGACGTAAATTCTATTATTTAGGAATGAAATATTGAGGCTCTTTTAAGTTTATTTTGCTCCTTTCTGCATGGCATCAGGTCTCTATACAGGTCATTTGCATATTTCTACATGTATTGGACAGTGCGCCTGATTCATGGTTGTGGTAAAAAGTGGTTGTGTTAACTCCTGAGCCGAAGTAAGCTGAAACGCGTTTGATATGGAATGAAGTCAACTGAGAGGAGTTCCCTTCACCCACCAGGAAGTGTTCAACAATGCCAAAGAACTTCCAGTGATAAATGTCAACTGCGTGATGAACAAAATCCATCCACATGAAACAGTTATTTTTTTTTTAATTTTATGGTAGAACTAATGTTATGCTCTTTCTCTGTGTGTGTGTGTGTGTGTGTGTGTGTGTGTGTGTGTGTGTTTTAGAGAAAACGCTTGAGTGCTACTAAAAATGTTATGCACTGACTCATTCCTAAATTAATAATGCAACTACTGCTATCACTATCGAATAAATCTTGCAGCTCTAGCGACTAAGTCTTCAACGCTCTTGACCCTTTCAAGATGTAAAGTCTCTCAAGAAACAAAGAAACGAACAAAAAGACCATATTTTGCTGCTTAGTTCCTTACCGTGTAGGATCCTGGGGCTGTGCGTTTGTTTAAGCATCAAGTTATAATGTTTATCTGGGAATGATATCAACTGAAGAAGCAAAAAAAGATCTTTGCTAACTGTAAAATCATAAAGTAAGTTACATTATCTGTCTTCCTTCTATCTGGAACTATTATGAATCTAGGGAACAAAATGAAATTCTTACTGAACTACAAAAGGGGTGTGGGAACGGAGGAATGGGTATTGAAATTAAGGGTATTGGATGATTACTTAGGAAAGGGAAAGTTGGTGGCATACGCTTGAGTGGTCGTGGCAACGGTGTTCAGCCGTTTCATTGACCCTTGAGCATGTTATGTATGGGTAAGAACCCAGAGCTACAGAGCAAGTGTAACATCCGGATTATCACAGTTTATCTTCCCCAGGTACCCATTTATCGACCAGCTCAAAAGGGAGGATGAACAGCGAGCAGACTGGGCTGCGGTCGACCATCAGGCCCCATCAAGAAAGCCTACCGGCGCCATAGGCAGCATTACTCAGGGAACATATGCCAGTTTGCACGCACCATTACAGTTCATACTCACATCAGAAAACAAATATTCGCGTATGATGATTACTCTCTAAATACGTAGAAACCGATTGACATTATTTCGGGAACATGCCTTCGGTTGTGAGTACTAATTGGAACGGTGCGTACAAACTGGCAAACATGCTTTTGTGTTGGTGTAAGCCTTGTGGAACACCTGAATATCTAAAGCCTGAAATAAAGTGTTGGTCATAAATCTGGCGCA
>NW_026111569.1:352500-405000 GCF_024679095.1 Eriocheir sinensis | reverse complement strand
TACTCATGTTTTTGTGTAGGAAATATGACGGACTATGTATAAGAAATGTGACAATACTCCATTTTTTGTACTTGTGTAGGAAATGTGACTACGCCCCCAAGAAAGTCTACCGGCGCTATAGGCTGAAACGGGAAAAAAATTGTACCAGAGTCCAGATCAGGCAATCGACCAACGGTTTTTGCAGGGATTCCACGGAGTTGCAAGAGATCCCAGAATGCCTCGCAATTCAGTGAATTAAATGCCTTCTTGAGATCGACATAGCCTCCAACATCCCCTCTGAAAACTCACGTCGGCGCTTCACCAGTAGTACGCGAAACACATGGATACGGTCAGTTGTCGAATTCCCAGGCGTGAACCCGGACTGCTCAGGTCTCTGCAGCTTCAGCAGCTGGTTGCAAATCCGTATACGCAATATGTGAACAAGCACTTTGCCTGGTACACTGAGCAGTGTAACACCACGGTAGTTGTTACAGTCCTTATGGTTCCCTTTCCTTTTCCAGATAGGGACGACAAATCTTCTTAATCAGGAGGAATGGTACTAGATTTTCTACAGTATCTTGAACACACTTCCCCATGAGCAACTCCGCACTGATGTTACAAACACCAGCTGCCTTTCCACCCTTCAATCTTGCCAAACCCCTCTGACCTTGTCAAGAAATAGGGGGAGGGGGGTTACTTTCAACAATGCATGGATCAGCGTCCTCCATTTGCGACCCAGCAGCTCGGAACTGCCCATTTGGAGGGTGCGACAAGTACAGCTGCTCAAAATACTCGGCCCTACGAACCCTCTGCCCATCTGTGCCTGACACAAGGCAACCATTTGCTGTTCAATTAGCGCTCACATGAGAGAGAGGTTCGAAGCGGACCTTCCTCAGAGCTCGGTAGGCAGGTCGGAAGTCATTTGCGTTGAAATGACCCTAGATGTCCTAAGCGAGACTTAGGCCATACCTCTTCTTGTCTCTCCTCAGGAGAGCTCTAGTCTTACGCGCCAAAGCCCTATATTGGTCCCAATTCCCAGCAAGCTCAGCAGCTCGACACTTCTCGGTATTCTCCAGCGTCTCCCCCGAGGCGAAACAACTTGATCTTGGGCGGTCTCCATTGCACTCCTTTGCAGCTTGAAGAGTTTCACCTTTGAAGGTATCCCTCATCGTTAAAGGGTCTTCAAGGGTGCTGAGCACATTGAGCCGATTTGAAATTGTCACTGGACACTCCTGAGCACATGCCATATCTTTCAGTCTCTCGAGACGGAACAGAGCATGATTACACCTCGAGATTCTTTTGTACTCGACATACAGCCTAAGTGTTGCAACAACAGCCTATCGTCAATTGCAAAGAATTCTGCTCTCCGAAAAAAACAGCAGTTCTAAAGTATTTTCCAACTAGTGTATACAAGGATGTGGTTAATCTCCTTAACTATCCCTCCAGCATTGACATACCAAGTCCAGCGATGCAGCTCTAGTCTCCAGTACCTAGAACCTGCATTTTTTTTAACATCTTGGATCTTGCCAAATTAAAAAGGAGTGTGTTTTTGGTGTTTCTGGTACCAAGACCGTGGGACCAACACAACTCACAGCCTCTGTGAGTGCATTAGTAGCATTGAATCCGACCAAGACAATGAGTGTGTCCCGAGAGGGACATTGGTCTGATACGGAGTCGAGTTTGACGTAAAATACTGTGAAGGAAACGAAACTGCAGGGGCCCAAGACTGTTCCGGGCTAACAGTTCTCCTTCTGAGCCAGGTGTTTTGCTCCCCTCCCTTTTCACAGTGTAGTCAGGAGAAGCGATACGCAAGATGTTAACTCCGTCTTTAATATGCACTTCAGCTCGCACAGCCCACGGGAGACAGGTAGGACGGCCGGTGTGGTAAGGCCGCTCACACAGCCCACGGGAGACAGGTAGGACGGCCGGCGTGGTGAGGCCGCTCATACAGCCCACGGAAGACAGGTAGGCAGGCCGGCGTGGTAAGGCCAGCAAGGGCGGCCCGGGTATTTGGTCTCGGGGCCAACAGTGTCTTCCCCGGGTAGACCGCGGCGGTGCTACGGCTGAGTGATGGAGGGCAGTGCCGGGCCGGGCGTAACGCGGCAGCAGCCTCGTCAGGTAGAGGACTCGTTAGGTGGTGAAGGGGAGCCAGTGCCTAGCGAGCTGGCTCGACCGAGTCCTGGAGTCGTCTCCCGTCCTCAGCGCACCAACGTCCGAGGTTGCTTCGGCTGCTGACGTCAGGGCCCCCCCACTCGCGCCGGTGGAGCTCGGGCAGGGCGTTCGAGGCGTTCCGCTGCGGGTAGTGTGAAGCCTCGATCGGGATGAGTGTAGGTCGAGTGAGGTGTTCCGGGGCTATGTTGGAGTTGAGTTAATAGTGGTCTTCCCTTTACACATCTCCGCCGACAAGACTCGATACAGAGTATCGAGCTAGAAATCGGAAGACAAATATAGCCTAGCTCATATGAATGAATAATACCTAAACCAAACCGACATAAGAGAAACCATAGAACCAAACCAAGAGATTCAACAGTAAAAGAAACCCATTGATTTATGTAGCATCCCACAATAACTAACATCTGCTTAAGAAATCTGCTCCAATATTATCCTTCCCAGGAATGTGTACAACCCTGAATCGATACCCTTGAAGACAAAGTGCCCATCTAAGGAGACGATCATTATTCCCCTTGAAGTGGGTCAAGTAGACGAGAGGTTTATGGCCAACTTCAAGCACAAACTCCTTGCCCCGCAGATAGTAGTCAAAATGCTTAATCCCAAAGATGACGGCTAAGCATTCCTTTTCAATTGTAGCGTACCTGCGTTCTCTGTCTAGGAGCTTCCTGCTAGCGTAAGCTACTGGGTGCGGGTAATCCTGAACGTACTGCAACAACACAGCGCCCAAACCTTGATTTGATGCATCGGTCCGTAAAACGAAGGGACGTGACGGGTCAGGCAACTTGAGGACTGGCTGAGAGTGCAGTGCTGACTTGAGTTGTTCGAAACAGGTCCGCAGCTCATCTGACCATACCAGTGGTTCGGGGTTCTCTTTCCGCAGGAGGTCGGAGAGTCCACTGGTGTAGGAGGATGCCTGAGGTATGAAGACTCGGTAAAAGGAGATCATGCCTAGAAAGGAGCGAAGCAACTTTTTAGTTGTAGGAGGTGTGACTGAAGATATGGCAGATACTTTACTTTCCTGAGGCCGTAGTGTGTTACCGTCCACAATGAAGCCTAGATATTGGATGGATGTAAACCCGAATCGGCATTTTGAAGGTCGGGCCGTCAGTCCATGTTGTCTGAGACGGAGGAGGACAGCGTGGAGGGCGTCCAGGTGTGTTTCCCAAGTTGAACCTGATATGAAGATGTTGTCGAAGTAGAAGGTGACTCCCTCCAGACCGGCGAGGACGATTCGCATGAGCCTAATGTAGGTTGCACATGCTGTGACGAGTCCAAAAGGGAGGCGACAGAACTCCATTAGTCCCAAGTGTGTAGGGAAGGCCGTCAGTGCCATGGCTCGGTCCGTCAGAGGTACCTGGTAATAGGCTTTAGTTAAGGGGGGCGACTACCCCCCCCCCTACAGCTCTTTTGGTAGGTCCAATAGCCTTGAAATTTTATTATGTTGTTTGTTGGTGTTAATGAGGAGTGTATAGTGAATTTCATGGAGATTGGGTGAATGATAGGGGGCACTGAGGTAAAACGCGTTTTTTTTCAATTTGTTTCACAGGCTTTATTTTTAAGTCAATCACTTTGAAAAAATTACCAATGAAACCTCGATTATATATCTACATTTTGTCGGGAACAGATTTTTGATTTTTGCTTTTATCTTTGAGAGAAAATTTTTAAATTTTTTTTTCACACTTGATTTTCTCCGCTCTGTATCCCGTTTTCTATGGCCATATTGAAAAATCTATTCCAATAAAAAAATCGGCCTTTGATTGAAGTTTTTATTGATACCTAACAATTGTCAGTCAGATGATTTACTGATTTTTGAAATTTTTGAAGTGTAAAAACCAACTTTTGAGAAATCGGCTCCTAATTTTTTTTGCATTTACCCTGTCATGCCCTTCATAATTGTCCGATTGAGATGAAATTTTCACACATGATTGTGCAAACCTTGCTGATTGACTGGAGATATTGATAAGGCATCTGGTCCCCTTTCTCAGTGTTGAGAAAGTATTATTCACTGGTATGTGAGGGTGTCAAAAGGCGCCACCTTTCTCATTGTCGCCAGATTTTATCAATATTCTCCAGGCTGGTATTCTTCATCCTTCTTCTGCTGTTTTCTTTTCTTTTTGGACTTGGGTGTTGCATGTCTGGCTCTTTCAAGGTCTTGCCAGTGAAGAGATTCTTGTAATCTTTCTTGAGAACCAAACATATGTAATATTATGTTCCCATCCTCATAGCCAAAGTTGTGACGCGTGATCTACAGTCCTCTCGGCCCTCGGGCAGCATGACTCACTCCATCCACCCTCTCTGAGATGCCAAGTGATGCAGATTCATAAAGAAGAAATCATTTTTTATTGAAAATTTACGCGTATATAAGCATTGAATGACACCACGTGTGTAACCGCGTGACTCAGGCCTCTGACGCAACCGCGCGGGGTATTTAAACATGGCTTCCCGGCCGTAAGGGATTTAATTTGACCAAAACAAACCTTACCACTTGATAATTTAGGCTATCTCGGCCACAGTGAGCGAAGAAAAAGAATTTCTCAGATTTCAAAAATATTCGGCCAAAAATACCCCGTAGCCGCCCCCCTTAAGTCTAGTTCAGAGAAGTACTTACTACCGTAAAACTTGTGAAGGTCCTCCGTGATGGTGTTGATTGGCTCCGCGTCAAATATAGTCATGGAATTCAATACCCTGTAGTCCACGGCAAGGCGGTAGCTGCCAGAAGTCTTCTTTACCATAACGACCGGGGAACAATGAGGTGACCTTGAGGGTTTGATGATTCCCTGACTAAAAAGTTGTTCCACTTCCTGTTGGAAGAAAGGCCTGATATGTAAAGGAATGGGATAGAGTTTAGGCTTGATTCGCTCGGAGGAGCAAGGGTTGACGTCGTGCTCGATAGTGGAGGTACAGCCTGGAATTTCTGATAAGACATCGCTAAATTTGTCCGTGAGGTAGAGGAGATCGTTCTGCTGATCAGGAGTGAGTTGTTCTCCTACTGCAGGCAGGGGATCAGAGACGTCGCGGTCTGCACGGCCATCCGGGGTTATCGGAAAGTCCTCGGCCGGGTCAAGACAGTCACCCTGGGACAGAGAGAAGGCTATTTCACAGATATCTTGTCCGTCACTAGGGATGGAAGGCTCATCTAGGATAGTAGCTTGGTTTATGTGGGCGCGTCTGTGATCCAGCTTCAAGAGGTTAGCGTGATATAACTTTTCTTTACCCTTCTCATCGATCAGATAATTCACCCTGTTTTTACGCTCTAGAACCTTGTAGGGGCCACTCCAAGCCATTAATAGCTTACTGGAAGTGTCAGGGAGAAGGACGAGAACTTCATCACCAGGCTTGAACTGACGATCTTGAGAGTTCAAATCGAAGTAGGTCTTGTATCGGGTGGCACTAATGGTGGAATTTTGGGCAGCGATCTTGGAACAGTCGGCCAGCTTGTCCTTCAAATCGATGACATACTGGAAGCAAGACCTTTCATCCTCTGAAAGCTTACCGTCTTCCCATAGATCCCGTAGAACTGAAACTGGCCCCCTTACAGCCCTTCCATACAAGAGTTCAAAGGCAGAGAATCCTGTTCTGTCACTAGGCATCTCCCGCAAAGCAAACAATACGGCCGGTAGATAGCGATGCCACTCTCGAGGCTTGTCAGAGCACAGCTTCCGGAGGGAGGACTTCAGGGTAGAGTGGAAACGTTCTATTTTTCCATTCCCACTCGGATGGTAAGGGGTAGTGAAGAGCGGCTTCACTCCAAGAAGCCTGTGCAGTTCGGCCATCATTTGAGACGTGAACTGTGTGCCCCGATCAGACAGGATCTCACGGGGAATACCCACTCTGGAAAATATGGTCAACAAGGCTTCGGCGGTAGAGATGGAAGTGATGTCCTTAAGGGGAACAGCCTCGGGGAAACCGGTAGAAAAATCAATCAAGGTAAGGATGTAACGGTGTCCTTCTGATGTGGGAGGAGACAATGGGCCAACAATATCAACTGCTACTCTAGCAAACGGTTCAGTAATTATGGGAAGTTGTTTAAGAGGGACCGGCCTAAGGCGTCCCTTAACAGACATACGCTGGCGCTTGTCACAAGACCTACAGAAGGTTCGTATATCAGACCACATACCTGGCCAGTAAAAGTGCTCTCCAATCTTCATGCCGGTCTTCCGATGGGAGAGATGTCCTGCCAGGGGACTCTCATGGGCGACGGTCAACACTGACCGTCGGCACTCCGCAGGGACTACTAGATACTTCTTCCCCAGCTGGTTACTGTGATGTGAAGACCGACAAACCCTGTAGAGCAGTTCGTCCGAGAACTCGTAGCCGAAGGTGGAGCCGGTGCGAGTGACTTCTTCTTCTCCCGTAGTGGCCTTGTTACGATGTGACGCTAGAGTAGGGCACGAACTCTGCAATTTAGAGAAGTCCTGAGGAGTAATAGCCAGGGGCTCCAGATGAGGAAGTACAAGGGGGTGAATCTTACGAGCGGCGGCGGCCCGGGTCTGGACAGCTTGAATACTTTTCCCGGGAGCCTGGTCGGAAGGAACCGGAAAGGGTGTAGGTTCGTCACATGCCTTTGTCACGTCTGGGTCGTCAGGTGCACGTACTCCCTCAATGTTACCTACCAGCACTGTGCAAAACTTAAGTGGGGCCCTGATGGCATCAACCCAACCGTCAAAATAGGGGCACCGGAGGTAGCATCTTACCACAGGGAAGTAGTCGGCACGGCCCAAGTAGTCACTGCAGCGAACCTTTTTACCGTTGGAAATATCCGCGTCCGGCAATGCCTCCTCGGATACTAGGACACTTGAACAACCCGTATCGCGAACAATGGTGGATACCCTAGAGCCGTTGATGGTGCCCGAGGTGTAATACTGACGAGACGGTGATCCGGAACGGCAGAAGCCAATTTTGGGAGACTCCTTGGTTGGTTCTGGCTTGGACTTCTGTTTAAAAAGATAAGGATTCTGAGGGCAGTTAGGTCTAATGTGGCCACTCTGACCGCAGTTATGCAAACGACCACCCGAGGGTGTCTTTCGTGGCGTAGGTGGCGAATCCTTTAGTGAGGCGGCTTTGGTGAGGGATGGTCGTTTGCCGCGTTCCGACGCAGGGTTGCGTGGGTAAGAGTGGTGTGCTGAAGCCCAAACATCGGCTCGTTTTACTGCCTCCTCTAAGGTCTGAACGTTGTTTTCTTTCAGGAACAACCGCAGTTCTGTGGAAACAGAGGCTAGAAATTGATCGAGGATCATGAAGGACTTCAGCGAAGCAAAAGAGTGGTCTACCTCGCTCGCGCTGAGCCAGTGGTCGAAAAGGCGAGTCAAATGGGTGGAGAATGGCTTCAGAATGGCTTCTTTTAGCTGACTGTAGTCGCCTGTGACCTCTTCCGACAAGGTGGTATAGAATTCAGCCAGCTTACCTGTGAGTAGGCTTCCCAAGTGGACTGCATAACTGCTCTTAGCAATGTTGAGGAGGGTAGCAACTCGCTCAAACCGGGTAAAATAAGAGGCAATGTCCTCACCTTCGCGATAAGATGGTAACTTGGGACGAGCAGCAAAGTCGACACTAAGGACGCCTAAGGCCGCCGAACCGCCAGCAACTTGGAGCTTCAGCCGTTCGAGGGAAATGCTCTCGTTCCCGTTCACGGTCCTCGCGTTCGTTCACGTTCCTCGCGTTCCCGTTCACGTTCACGTTCCTCGCGTTCCCGTTCACGTTCACGTTCCTCGCGTTCCCGTTCACGTTCACGTTCCTCGCGTTCCCGTTCACGTTCACGTTCCTCGCGTTCCCGTTCACGTTCACGTTCCTCGCGTTCCCGTTCACGTTCACGTTCCTCGCGTTCCCGTTCACGTTCACGTTCCTCGCGTTCCCGTTCCTCCTTTTCTTTTCTGTTTCGTCTCTCCAACTCGCGTTCGTCCCGAAGGCGTGCCTGCTCATCGGACACAAAGGATTTCAACTCGTCGCCGTCGTACCCAAGCTCGCGACCGAGCTTAACTAGTTCCTGGATGGAAGACATGCCGAATGGGAAACAAAATAGAAAGATACACAGATCAAATACAAAATCCGAACACTGAATCTAACAAAACCCTAAGCGATGAAGAGACCAAACCACTGGTCAAATACAAAATCCCAACTCTGAATCTAGCAAAACCCTAAGCGATGAAGAAACCAGACCCAAAGCAAATAGACGACAAAAAAAAGCGGAAGACTTAACTTCCAATTGACACTAAAGAGGCGCACACGGCCTGACGCCCACAAGTGGCACGAGTGGGGTGAAAGTAACAACACTGTGCACAAACGCACATGGAAATACCCATAACCGTATCCCCGTGTGAAACACCACGAACACAGCACGTATCCGGGAACGGGAGACACTATATCAGAGGAGATGAACTCGCACCTGACTTCCGTGACATCCGGACCAGAGTCTCTTAAGACGCACCTGGCCTGGGCGGTGGAATGGACCTCAGCACAATCCAATCGCCAAACACTCACTTTCGCCCTGAACAGCAAGTGCCGGTAGGTTAATCCTGACCGTCGGTGGTGACTGGCTGGTAGCGATGGTCTCCTGACCAGCGATGAGGGGAGGGGGAATCCTGGCGAGGTCGCCACTTGTGAAGGAAACGAAACTGCAGGGGCCCAAGGCTGTTCCGGGCTAACAGTTTTCCTTCTGAGCCAGGTGTTTTGCTCCCCCCCTTTTCACAGTGTAGTCAGGAGAAGCGATACGCAAGATGTTAACTCCGTCTTTAATATGCACTTCAGCTCGCACAGCCCACGGGAGACAGGTAGGACGGCCGGCGTGGTGAGGCCGCTCATACAGCCCACGGAAGACAGGTAGGCAGGTCGGCGTGGTAAGGCCAGCAAGGACGGCCCGGGTATTCGGTCTCGGGGCCAACAGTGTCTTCCCCGGGTAGACCGCGGCGGTGCTACGGCTGAGTGATGGAGGGCAGTGCCGGGCCGGGCGTAACGCGGCAGCAGCCTCGTCCGGTGGAGGACTCGTTAGGTGGTGAAGGGGAGCCAGTGCCTAGCGAGCTGGCTCGACCGAGTCCTGGAGTCGTCTCCCGTCCTCAGCGCACCAACGTCCGAGGTTGCTTCGGCTGCTGACGTCAGGGCCCCCACTCGCGCCGGTGGAGCTCGGGCAGGGCGTTCGAGGCGTTCCTCTGCGGGTAGTGTGAAGCCTCGCTCGGGATGAGTGTAGGTCGAGTGAGGTGTTCCGGAGCTATGTTGGAGTTGAGGAGTTAATTGTTGTCTTCCCTTTACAGTGGTCTTTGCTTTCATCACAAGCAAGAATAAGGCAACAGGGTTTAGCGAATTTGATTTAACTTACCTCTAAAGTGATTTCATCCAAGGTCCAGATTACTCTTGAGTGATTTCAACCTAGGTCCTGACTACTCTAGAGTGATTTCAACCCGGGGAGTGATCTGAACCTAGTCCCAGCTCACTCTAGAGTGATTTCATCCTTGAGTGATCTGAACCTAGTATGATATCACTCAAGAGTGATATCATCCTAGGTCCAGATTACTCTAGAGTAATTTCAACCTAGGTCCAGACTACTCTAGAGTGATTTCATCCTAGAGTGATCTGAACCTAGGATGATATCACTCTAGAGTGATATCATCCTAGGTCCAGATTACTCTAGAGTAATTTCAACCTAGGTCCAGACTACTCTAGAGTGATTTCATCCTAGAGTGATCTGAACCTAGGATGATATCACCCAAGAGTGATATCATCCTAGGTCCAGATTACTCTAGAGTAATTTCAACCTAGGTCCAGACTACTCTAGAGTGATTTCATCCTTGAGTGATCTGAACCTAGGATGATATCACTCAAGAGTGAT
This sequence comes from Eriocheir sinensis, assembly GCF_024679095.1. Taxonomy (NCBI): domain Eukaryota; kingdom Metazoa; phylum Arthropoda; class Malacostraca; order Decapoda; family Varunidae; genus Eriocheir; species Eriocheir sinensis. The sequence goes on along the minus strand of NW_026111569.1, from coordinate 395,030 downwards.
ATCATCCTAGGTCCAGATTACTCTAGAGTAATTTCAACCTAGGTCCAGACTACTCTAGAGTGATTTCATCCTTGAGTGATCTGAACCTAGGATGATATCACTCAAGAGTGATATCATCCTAGGTCCAGATTACTCTAGAGTAATTTCAACCTAGGTCCAGACTACTCTAGAGTGATTTCAACCCGGGGAGTGAGCTGGGCCTCCTACACCGGCACAGAGGGAAGGCACATACTGAGCACATGACTCGCAGGGCGCGCTACTTGTTCAAGATCCCAATGCTAATGGAAGTTATAACCAACACTGCTGCCTCCATTGTGGTGGTGTTCCGGTGGCTAAAGAATCTGCTTGGTGATGACGGTGATTAAGGAACAACCCACAGGCACCACCACCGCCGCCCTGTCATTATCGCTGGTTTTATCGCCACCACCCTAGCTGTTAATTTGTCTGAGCGTTGATTATGCATGAAAAAAAGTTAATGTATTGAACTTGATTTTCTGGTGCAGCAGACGCCCCGCCCCGCCCCGTCCCGCCCCCTCCTGCTGGTCCAGCTCCTTCCCCGCGCGACGGCCCTGGTGGGGTGAGTCTGTGCCGCCTCCGTCCATTACGAGCTGCTCATCACCACGTCGGGGACCTTTGGCGGCTCATTTTCTTGTCGTGAAGTGTTTCAAATTTTCATCTTCCATAAAGTAATATTACAGTGCATATTTAGCATAACTTGAGGTTTCTGAAAAGTTATTTGATGGTGCAGGGGATGGCTGTCGTGAGAATGATGGTGATGATGATAGCGATGATGGTGATGCTAGTGGTGCCGCCGGAGCCATTGTTGATCATGAGTGCAGGCAGGCGCAAAGGATAACCTGATTACCTCGATGAGCCTTGGTGAGAAAAAAACACCTGGGTCGGGCTGGCAAGAACTTACTCTCAAGCTACTTAAGCCACACCCAGGCTGATGAGATCATTTGAAACGCATTAACTCGATTTCACGCTCCCCTCCTCAGTAAGAGTGGCATCAGCCTCATCAATATAAGTTCCCGACAGACACGCTCAGCAGCTCCCGTAAAATTTGAATCTCAGACATACGTATAGGGGGCTACGTAAGAATAATCTATGATCTCCAGAATGTAGAATACATCAAGGCAAATATAGTTAACATGATCATTACTAACACTTAGATTTTTAGTTCAGGTCTTGGCTACACGTTCCCACGCTTCCAAAAGGAGGATTACCACAGCTTGATGTGAGCTCAGCAAAGTGAGAGTGACGGCCTGCGATGGGTTTCCAGCACGCTGCCTGTGTTTCGCAGTATATTTTTCTTTTATTTATCACCATTGGCTTCGCTTTTAGTTGCACACCAAAAACTCTGACCATGTGTCAGGAGAAAAAATAACTAACATTTACTTTTATATCTATCAGTAAAGTTAACTTACGTGCGTGCCCCAAGAAAATGTGTGTGGAAATGAAAGAGCAAGTGAGAGCCAGTTCGGTACTTGTTAGGTATGGATGGAGACACTGGCTAACATGATTGCTTTGAGAAATTAATAATTAAATACAATTGCTGGCTGACGTCGATCCGAAGCAAGGGTGCGGCCCGTGGAGTCATGTCCCACACGTGCACAGCCACTGTATGGGTGCTGCATCGTGCGCCTGCGTGGCGGTATTAACTCAGCTAATCACAAGGTGCGAGCGAGGCGGACCGATCTATTCCAAGCTTCTCCTTCACTCTCTCTCTCATCTCTCTCTCTCTCTCTCTCTCTCTCTCTCTCTCTCTCTCTCTCTCTCTCTCTCTCTCTCTCTCTCTCTCTCTCTCTCTCTCTCTCTCTCTCTCTCTCTCTCTCTCTCTCTCTCTCTCTCTCTCTCTCTCTCTCTCTCTCTCTCTCTCTCTCTCTATATATATATATATATATATATATATATATATATATATATATATATATATATATATATATATATATATATATATATATATATATATATATATATATATATATATATATATATATATATATATATATATATATATATATATATATATATATATATATATATTCCTAGTTATGCGTTAGTAAAATCAAGGCAAGTAACCCCAACAGCAGCGTGACCAAAAATACAAACCTTTACTACGTTAGCCCTTCAAGTCCTGTTATACTACTGCCACTACCACTGCAGTGACCGTAATAACACATTTTTCAACAAAGAATACTGTGTCTACTAAGCAACACGAAAGACAATAACCTGAATTTAAGGAAAAGCAAGCAAACAACAGGTCAACACAACACCAGGTTCCCCAGATCGCGGACGTCTGCGTCCGCCGCCGCGAGCCTTGCCGTCGTCGCCACAAGGCCAAGGGTGTTCCCCCTCGATGCCCACAGCTGCCCGCGTTACAAACCGGTGCAGTAATTCTAAACAGGTTTGCTCGTAAAGACTGCCTCGCAAAATTTATTTCTAAACGTGAAAGTTTCGCAGATAATTTAAAAGAAAAGTGTCAGGGCTTGGGGAGGGCTGACCGCCATTATTACTGTTATTATTTATCTTTATTCCTGCCGAGTGTTGGGTCAGGCTTTGAAGAGGTGATGCTGATGACGCGTTTGTGACTAGTGCAGTCATATGACGGCCTGCTCTAACAACCTGATGACCTAATCAAAGGAGAACTCGAAGAATATTAAGCAGGAGGAGAACTTACTATGACTTATTTACAAAGTGGATACACAGAAACCTTGGATTTTATACATTGATGATATGTAATGATCTAGGCACTAATTAACGTTATGAAGCCCTAGGCGAGTAAATGACTCCAACGATAAAATTACGTTGTACTTTTTCTCCTTGCTTTTATTTTTAAGGCGCAACAAGTTAAAACATCTCCGAAGAATTAATGTTATTATCCGGCGCTATGTACGACACCGGATGTTCATCACTGTCCTCATACTATGACAAGGAAAGGCCCCATGGCAAAAAAGTGGACGCTATTAGGTGCTGTAGATAGAACCTACGATGCTGTATACTAACGCCCGTCCCTCCACAGCTTATGACGATGAAAGTGTTAGTCATGCATGGCGGCAAACCCTCGCTCAGCCACAGCGCGCCTCCACCGGGCAAGCACATCACAGCTACAAGTAAGATAGCCCAAGGCCACACTTCCTCTATTAGCCAAAACACACACCACTGCCTACCATTAGTTTGGGGGCGTTAGTGAAGCGTTGCAGCACACCCAGGCTCAGGCACAGCACACAGCACCTCTCCCCAAAGTCAAGACAGAACAGCCCACATCCTTCACTCGTTACGCAGCGCCGAGACGCACTCCGACAGTCCCTCCACAAGCCTAAATACACACCACTGACTACCATCAGTTTGCGTGCGTAAGTGAAGCGTTGCAACACACCCAAGCTCAGTCACAGCACACAGCATCCCCTTCCCAAGCCAACACAGAGCAGGCCACACCCTCATTCCTTCCACCAGCACGACACACCACTGCCTACCATCAATACAGGAAGCTCTATCTGGCTCACCTTAGTATCGAGGTGGTTGTCGTCTTTGTAGGTGAACCAGACCTTGGAGTCGTTGGAGTAAGTGAGGGTGTAGGCCTTGACCCAGTGGTTGCGCCCCGTGTCCCTGCGGCTGCGCGTCACCACCCCGGTCACTAGGTGCGGCGGCCCCAAGTCCCACTGCAGCCACTGGTGCTCTGCAGGAAGGAGTTTAAGGCGGTGCTCTTGGTAACTATGTGGTGACTCATCATGCTGAAATTGTAGTGTGATAACTATCTCATAATAAACAATTTAAATGACCTGAAAAAATGCTGTGATCAGTGAAAATGGTAATAAGTAGAAAAGTGTGTTATTCACCATGGTCTGATCAAGTGCTAGACCATGCCATCGCCAGGCAGTACCCTCCCCGAAAGTGCTTGGGGTTGTATAGTGACGGATCTTTGCGTGCGGGTGAAGCCTCACATCACACCTATACATACCCGAGAGGCGGGGCACAGCCCCCAACTGACACCTGGGACCCATTTACTGCTGGGTAGACAAGGGATACAGATGAGAGGCGACTGCCCCCGGACATCTTAGTTGTAAGCCGAGTGCGCTAACTACTGTGTGTGTGTGTGTGTGTGTGTGTGTGTGTGTGTGTGTGTGTGTGTGTGTGTGTCTCACCGTCCTTCCTGCGGGCACACCAGGCTCGGTGGGAGTTGAGCGTCGCGTCCTTTGGTTGGCAGGATTTTTTTTTTTTTTGTGGCCTATTGCACCGGTAGGCTTCTTCCCGGTGGATCCTGATGGTCGGTCCAAGGCTTCTTCCCGGTGGGTCCTGATGGTCGGCCCAGCCCGTTCTGGCGCAGGCGAGTGTTTGCTGCGGCGCAACGGCTTGTGCGAGCTGGCGGTGAGCACCACGTCCGAGCCCTCGCTGATCACCATCTTGCACTCTGCGGCACAAACACATACACAATCAGCATACACTCGCTCTATATTACGTATATTTACATATTTTTGTGTTCCTGAACATTGCAATACAGATACAACCGCCACACAGACTCAGTGTACGGTCTCTGTGTCGTGTTATTTATATTAGCATCTGCCTGTAAGCTGTAACGTTGTCTGCTAATAATACAAGACTGAATTACGTGTCAGAAAATAAAGTTTGTCACAATAAATTATGAACGCCATTTTTTTTATGGTATGCTGGGAGTAGATAAGAACTTTGTGGTGCCCCGCGGGACGCGACACCACTCACTACGCTAGCTGCAGTATCACCATTATCCACCACAATATCTACCGAGGGCGACAGTGGTATAGAACGCTAAACATTCCCCTTACAAAAACACTGAAGAACACTGAAGAACACTGAACACAGCACGGAGCCCGGAGAACATACAGACGAGGCGCCAGGGTGTCCCTAAAACTCGCCGCTTATCTACCAGCAGTCAACACACGAGCAACGGGACATCCATCGACTCCATCGACGGGTCAAGGGTCACGTAAACCGAGCTGCTCGGGTGCGCCACCTCCCACTTGACAGCCACCCTTCTCATTCTAAGGATTAGAATCCATTAACAATAAGGCTACACACCATAAGGATGTTCCTATGATACTCACCCCTACGTTCCTTGTACACAAAATCAACCGGTGCTAACCCTAGCTCATAATATTGTAAAAGTCAGGCGCGTGAACCAACCTTATAGACCAGCCGGTTAGGAAGATTGTTATATAAGTTTGATGTAAGACTCACACATTACCCTCGTGATGTATGTATGTATGTCATGCCCAAAAACCCATTTTTGCAGGAGAGACCTCAGAGCAGCCAGCACTCTGCTCGCTCTCTGTACACTTAGTTGTCCTCCGTAGACAACATGGGCAGAGCACTCATCTTTATTACCGTGAGTACGGAGTGAAGTGGTACCGTAGAGGAAAGCGTATCCATTGTGTTAGTAGTTCTGTTTAGGAATATTTAGGAAATAAGTGATTATAATTATGTAACAGTTAATTTTCGTATTGTTGAGAATAACTTCTCAGTGTTATACAAGTACTGACGTCAGTAACCAGCCGTGAGAGAAAGCCTGAAGACTCATTGAGTCTCGTTAAGCCAGTCGCTGGTTTTAACAATATTTTTGCCTCTTTGTAGTGTTAAAATAGTATTAAGGTAGATGAAAATAAGTATAAGAAAAGCGACACCGTTTCATCACCCCAACTTACGATCTCCTTTAAATACTCTTAAAGTACCAGAATCTTAAGTCAATTGTCGCAAGTGCAAGCAGTGTGTTATCTCTCTTTAGAGCCCGCTAGCGGGTTACAACAACTTCATTAGTTTTATCTCGTGATTTTTCTCTCTTATTTCAAGAAGATAATATATATATATATATATATATATATATATATATATATATATATATATATATATATATATATATATATATATATATATATATATATATATATATATATATATATATATATATATATATATATATATATATATATATATATATATATATATATATATATATATATATATATATATATATATATATATATATATATATATATATATATATATATATGATAAATATTCTAATAAATATTCTTTTCATGTCTTCTTCCGTCTCACTAAGCATCAGGATGACAGGAACAATTTCACGCACAATAGCAAGGGTTTAGTGAGGCAGCTCAGCCGTCGACTCGTATTTACTCAGATTTGATCAGTGCCACTCTGACGCGTACCATCTGTATCTTTTCTTAATTCTTTTCTGCCTTAGACTCGTCTAGAATATCTTGAATCGAATATCCGTGTATGTGAGTAAGATCTTTGAGCAATGGCAAGAGCTCCCTACAATTCTGTGAGACAAGTCGTAGTGTTGCAGAGAAAAGGATCCTGCTACCCGCCCCCCCACCCCCCCGCCGCCAAAAACAAAGCAGAGAAAAGTTTACGTTCTTAAGTCCTATTTACGCTCAGCATCAAGTCTCGCGATGTGTTGTCCAATGCTACCAACTCCTAAAGACTACTCGGCCCTACAAAGTCCTGAAATTGAACTATTTTTTCTTCATTACCTACGACGACTCAGGAAAAAAATCTCACTATGATAGGCAGTACTGTTTTATGTATATGACTATTTATGGTAACAATGAAAAATGTATGTTTTAGGGTTTTGTGCAAAAATATCATTCTTATACTAAATAAATTATCTTCTGTTCTATAGTAAGTTTGACTCCTACCCACAACTCCTAATTACCCTACGTTTTGTTCAAAATTTCTGAAGTTGCTAAATTTCCATACAAACGAAGAAATGAAACTGAATTACTCTCCGGATGGCAACACTGCACGGAATCGAGCTCATGCAACGAGTTGAGCAACACATCGCGACGCCTGATGCCGGGGTCGTGGCTGAAGAGACACGGGTAGTTAACACGCTTGGGTTTGAAATGGCTAAGAATGCCTAAAGAAATCGATGTGTTGCAGAAATAAGAAAACAAAGGAGAAGAAATATAAGCAGGTACACATTCATAGAGACGAGGAAGACGCCAACCAACAACGGCAGCACGCTACAAGGTAATACAATCCAGGCGGCAACTGAACTATACATATATTGGGCCTTTGGTCTGTTAAAAAGGTGAGATGGATTCAAGACTATGAAAACTTAAACTCTATAAGGAATAGTTCACCATAAATTTACCGACATAATGGCTGTATTTAGCACGGTAATATCACAATTAGATTCCACTACTCACAGCCTGCACGTTGATTTCAGGTTGCTCATGTGAACACGGCCTGCACGGACAGATCAGCAGTCAATCTTATTTTTTTTTTATTCGCCTAAACACACACACACACACACACACACACACACACACACACACACACACACACACACACACACACACACACACATATATGCACCCGTCCTCAAAACCAAATAAACAGGAAAAGAAAGTAGCATCATGGTCTTAATATTCATAAAGTCAGCCTCTCACCCGAACTATTTACTTCACTCGAACAACTCAAGATGCACGTAAAGTCTTGTCTTGAGTCTAAACTTAAACGTGGAAACTGTACCAGGGATAGATGGACCAACTAGTTTTCTCAAGAACAACAATATTCACTCATAGTTTACCCATGTTATAACAATACTCCCTTCACTGAATTTGTTTCGTTTCGTGTGAATCGGGGCCGCGGGCGGGGGGGAGGCATGCAGTTAGTAAGTTCAGAAGAGCAGTCAGCATGGAAATATCGATAAAAGATAGAAAGAGATGCAACATGGCGGCGGAATTTAAGAGGTAGAAGACTGTAAGTAAGAGGAAGGGAGCTGATGATACGAAGAGCCTTACGGCCATAGTGTTGAACTTCGCCATTCCATCCCATCCCCATCCCTTACCCGTGGCCACAGACCGTAGTGTAAAGCGTCCCCATGTGGTTGGGGTTGCTTTACGCTACCCGTGAGGTGCGGATGGGGTGGGAAAAGTGTTGACTCCGCGGGGTAGAGAGCAGGACATCTTCGGCTTTTCCTTCGTATATTTCACGAGTAAATAGTGTTCTATTTGTTATTATAGAAGGACATATATTGAAAAGTATCAGAATATTTGTATGACTGATATTATGTCGCAAACTTCGCTAAAGTTGATATATATTTTTTAGTTTGTAAAGTCTGTGGTGTTTCCATTTGATTGTAAACGTAAAGTTATTCCTGAAAATTCATTTATAATTGTCCCCAAGAATGGCAAAAGACGGCAGATTGATAACTAAATATGGCATTATTATGGGAATACTTAACATATACCATAAAAAAGGGTATTTCTTGGCCACCACCTTGATTTAAGACAAAAATGCCATAAATGACACGACCTGGCAACCCCGGTGTGGCTGTCCAGGTGTGTGACGAGTCATGGATACCAACCTGTCTCATAAATTAACTTACCCGCGTTACTTGTTATTTACTTGTAGATCAACAACGCTATTGTTTTGTTTTATGAGATATAATGTATATGAATACAATGTTGTGTAAAAAATGCATTATTTATCTCGTTTTCTGTAATTATTGATTTGAAAGTGCTGCCAACATTATTATGACGTGCGGATTGGTGCCTCATATCTGTCCCGGGGATGGGAAGGTGACGGGGCGGCTTGTCCATACCCCAGTCCCGCGTATGGGGATGGGGACGGAAAGGGAATGGGGAAGACTAACACTATGGCCGTTAGACTCCACTCTGTCCAAGAGAGCTGTGTGAGTGGAGCCCCTCCACACGTGAGATGCATACTCCATGCGTAACGTAAAGGGGCGCAAATGTCTACCCGGCTGGTGACCAAGTAACGATCTCATTCATACCTGGCCAGCCCAGGGCCTACAGTGACTACAAGGTTAACCATGACTGAGGAGAATACTGGCGATAAAGGAATAGGTATCCTACTCCACACGCGGGTGGCGCGATTCACCCTTTTTTATATGCTCGTGCGGGACCTCACCTTTATCTTACCAGGAATAAGTTACCCAACCCATTCCAACAAGTCCATTTAGTATCCACAGGTCTACGTAATTCACAATTTCTCCCGGGTAATTACAACTCTTTTGCAAACGAAAAGATGAAAAAATGACAAAAGGAATTCTTTAACTTTTTTCCCGTCATCGATTCTAGCATTATTGCAAACTTTGGTTTTTCGATAATTTCTTTGTGGAGTTGAAATCTCTGAAAAGTTACCCGCCGTGTTTCCCTTTCCCTTCCATCACGGCAGCCACCACGTGACTAATTACCGAACTATCCTGAAGATGACGAGTGTAGCTCGTTTTCATCCCTTTCCTTGTATTATGACGATTGTATGAGAAGCCACGCTGGGGAGAAGGTACAGATTCCTGAGGTACGAGTACTTGCCAGTTAATAAATAATCACTATCATCGATAACTTCAGCGATTACCTAATCATATAAAAAATAATGTTATGAATTATATGAGACGACGAAATGAGAAAATATAGGAAATGCATACAAATCAAAAGAGTGACAACGATACGAGTGAAACCACACAATAGGTATAAATGACAGGGACAGTTAGGCAGACAAAACACCTGTGCTTAGTTAAATTTCATCCTTGTAAAACATTCACTCACCTATTTACTGGGAAGGAGTCCAAACCAGATTCTGCCACAGTCTTGCGCTTGTTCTTTGAGTACTTGGATCCCAAACAAACGCCAAAGGCCGCCACGCTGCTGGCATTACTACGTCCACTCTAGCGGCGCGAGGACTACAGGAAAGGTTAGCGATGATACGGCAGCTCCTTTCAACAAACTCCTAGAGTACCCCCCCCCCCTTATCATCATGATATATTTCTCTTATGTTATATATTATGTTATTTTCTATGCATCTATCTGTACATCAGCACACACACACACACACACACACACACACACACACACACACACACACACGGATATCCCGATGAACCGTCTCGATACCCACGGGTGAGCAGCGGTATTACTTTAACAACTTTGTCCTCGCCGCATCAACACCCGGGTTTGGTGCAGCCGTCCCACGCACAACCAGAGGTCAAAGGGCACGTCTGGGCTAACTTGGATGGCAACAGCTGTCCATAAGGCCTAGGCGAGCTTATTGGAGGCGAGAGAGACAATTTCGCGTCGCAAAACAATGTATGCTATGTAGTATTATGTCAGCACGGACTTGTGTTTGCCTCGTCTGACCGTAGGAAATGTAAGGGTACTGTGAGGTAATTGTAAGGTAAATGTTATGGTAAATGTCTAGGGAAGGGCATTGTAAAGAATCACGTGTCCGATAATGCTCGGAGCCTGAGTGCGACATGGGGTTTGGGAGAGGCGGGTGGACTGCTGGGCGAATTCGTTTTATTTTCATATTATTATTCTTGAGCTTATCAGAGGTGCCAGTCACACGGTTTCTAGTTGACAGATCACCTCACTGCCACCTGCTACCTATTATATTCTGTAAGCGGATACGGGTACTACACATTAATAAATCTACATATATTAATTAAGATGAGTGCGAAAACTACATACGATCCTCGAGTCTGGGAGCGGAGGACGGAAAAAAAATAAGGAAGAAAATTGGGAGCAGCGGAAAGGGAGAGATGAATGTCGTGGAGTGACTTTAACAACTCTTTGGCCACTCCTATGTACTCTACTCGGGAGCAGTAAGTAGCGGGCTTCTTTTCATTAATGTTTTCTTTTTTTCACGCCCTTGAACTGTCTCCATATCTGTAAAAAAAATCGCCGGAGCAACACCTGAGTGGGAAGATTTCGTGCCTCATTGCTAGTTATTCTTGCGTCAGATGAAATAATTATTCAGTATTTCAATGAGCTCCGCACACCATTCCCACCATCTCCGAAGAACTATAACATGGGTCGTATTATAAGACACCTCGTCACCCAAGTACGCATATTTTATAAGGGTTTCGTAGCAGGTGTGGGCATTTCCAGTAGTAGTTTTATGACCCTGGTGTTAGTCTGACCCTTCTTCTGCACCATGAACCTGAAGAAACACTTATTAGAACCCGAAGGACCCATCTTTGAACTTTAGAAATAGCTGATGTGAGAAGCGAAAGTGTCTTATGATACCGAGCACAGTCTCCAGCTCGATAACCTCCCGCCACACTCCTCCCCTGGCCGATCTTAGTCACCTTATCATTGCCATCGCTCCATGATGCCACCACCGCTGTCACTGTCATCACCATCATCATCCTTGCCCACATTATCATCGTAGTCGTTACTATCATTATCACCATCAGTACTTGGTCCTTGTTTATCTCCACATCACCCTCTGTTTTCAGGATTCTCACCTTCCCCTCCCTCCTTCATATGTATATATATATATATATATATATATATATATATATATATATATATATATATATATATATATATATATATATATATATATATATATATATATATATATATATATATATATATATATATATATATATATATATATATACACCCACTTGACAATTTTGCAATTTTTATAATTTATCTTCTTGCATGATCATAAGATTATATTTACCTAGTCAGTTAGTTATTTTATATGTGCTGTTGACAAAAATAGTCATAATCTGCCAGGCTACCAGAATGCAGCGGTGATGAACGCCTTTTTCCACATCATTACCAGAATTCCCATCTTATAAATCTGCGCTAACAGGCAGCGAAATCTCAATCCAAACAAAGTTCTCCAGTAGAAAAATGTCAAGAATGACATCTTAATATATATTTTATCAACACCATAAACTTGAACCATATTGGCGAGTCTAGGATCTGTTTGGACACCTGTCTCTGAGTGCCCGAGGCCGTGTAGAGACAAGCCTACGCATCGCGGGGCGTGGGGCAAGGGACGAGAGGAGCAGAGCCACACGAGCTGCCAGGCCCACCAGGCCGGGCGCCGCCACGTTGTAATCGTTTCCATACTGAGCTAATATAATAATTTATACTTTATATTAAAACTAATAAAGGTTATAAATGATCTCTTAAATAAGTTTTCAAATTAGTCTGTGATAGCTATATGTGCGTGGGTTATTGTTTTATAGAAAAAATTCAAACGAAAACTGCATAACAATCAAGTAGAGAGAGAGAGTGGTGTCAGCTGTTTAGTTATATACATAACAATTACCACCTCTTGAATCTTGCATTTCCCCCTCCGGCGCGTGCTGATGTTGCGTTTAAGAAGTGACACGTGACAGGAGGCCTCGGCCAGCGATCTGCTGACGGCCGTAATTATAACTGTTCGGCAGAGAAATAACAGGTACAGGTGGAGTCACATGCTACAGCTGCGCGTGGCGTCGGTGCTCGTCTCTCTCTCGCTGGCCAAAGAGCACGTGGCGGGTGCTGCCCGGGTACAGGTCCGGTGTCATGTGCGAGGCACCACAATTTATAATCTCCACGTTTCCCCAGGTGCCCATTTATTGAACGTACACCTGTGCAGTGCAGCAGACACTTTCCTTAGAGCCATGTTACGTAACGCATCAGAGTAACAGTGAACAACTAGGCGAGAAAAGTGCCCTCTTGACAGGACGCGTAAGGGAAGTGAGAGCCAGCCATTGGCGGAGAAAAAAGCCAATTGCCGATAAAGTCAGCTGAGGAGCGGTAGTTTTGAATTTTCTACGGTCAAAACGTTCAATTCCTTTGGTGGCTGCGACGCACTTATAAGATCACCAATCAGCGCGGCGGTCCTCGGCGAGTGTAACAATTAGGACGCCGGGCGGCAGGTGAAGGCTCTATCGGATGGATCAGGTTTTTGCGGAAGAGTATATTGCGTTGTTCTCTTTTTAATCCCTTCCAGCAGTCTCTCTCTCTCTCTCTCTCTCTCTCTCTCTCTCTCTCTCTCTCTCTCTCTCTCTCTCTCTCTCTCTCTCTCTCTCTCTCTCTCTCTCTCTCTCTCTCTCTCTCTCTCTCTCTCTCTCTCTCTCTCTCTCTCTCTCTCTCTCTCTCTCTCTCTCTCTCTCTCTCTCTCTCTCTCTCTCCTTCGTTAACTTTGTCCAAACACATTCCACAGCTTTTGTTTTAGCCGCAGGACACTTCTGCACAAATTTCAACATCTTCCCATTGGCAGGCCACTCTTGCCGCTGGGGAAACCTGTTCAGCAATTTACGACCTTTCCCTAAGTATACCACCACCACCACCAACACCACCACCAAACACCTACTGTCCTCATCACGACTAGTCTCCACCACATAGATGTGGCTGTGTGTGTGTGTGTGTGTGTGTGTGTGTGTGTGTGTGTGTGTGTGTGTGGCGCCCTGAGATGGTCGTTTTGCCACCTACCGATAATCCCTATTCCCACTTGCACTGCTTACTTTTCTTCGTTACTGTGGTTCCCTTCTTCCTCTTTGTTACTCTCTCTCTCTCTCTCTCTCTCTCTCTCTCTCTCTCTCTCTCTCTCTCTCTCTCTCTCTCTCTCTCTCTCTCTCTCTCTCTCTCTCTCTCTCTCTCTCTCTCTCTCTCTCTCTCTCTCTCTCTCTCTCTCTCTCTCTCTCTCTCTCACTAGACAATTTGAATTTTCCTTTATTTTGTTAATTATTATTAAACAACATGAAGAAGCGTGTTGCTGCAGCCCTGTCACCCGCCATCCGACGCGTGAACTGCACTACTTAGCCGACTAGGCAAGATTACAGCAGAAAGAATTTGCTGGAGGCCAGTCGGTCTTCATGGACATAGCACCTCCTTTTATTACCTAACACCGATTTCCTCGATATACGGATATTTTTTATATCACATCGAAGCAACGATGGGAAACTCTGCATCTCGACAGAAATTCAACGTGTGGGTAACCCTGGAGCGAGGCTCCTCCCTGGTGGACTCCATCAAGCTCTCGTGCAAGGACTCCACCTGCTGCCTGAAGAGGAGGCGTACGGTCGCCTCCGTCAAGCTCCCCGTGGAAGGATGGTCTTGCGTCGCAGGGATTCAAGGCTGCCACGCCGAGGGTGAGCTGCGTGTGCCCTTGGCGAAGCTGTGCAAGAAAGACGGCAACGCGGCCGTCAGGGTGCAATGCGCCTCGCTTAGGAAGCCAGTCTTCACCTCTTCCATCCCACTGGCCTGGCTGCTGGACAACATCAGCGGCCTCCACTTCTCTCTCTTCTGTGATGACGGGCCCGTCTTCACCAGTCTCCAGTGCAACGGGAGGCGGTGTGGCGAGCCCGTCCGGGCGTGAGCCCTGCACCGCGTGCGGCCACTGACGGAGTGGCCAGGACCGATGAGGCTGATGCATGGGCAGCCTTTGAAGTGACGACCCATGATGACTGGTCCGTGGAGGCTGATGTTTCATGGGCAGCCCCAAACTTGGTGACCTCCGCTGCTATGGTCGAGGCTGATGCATGGGCAGCCTTTGAAGTGACAACCCATGATGACTGGTCCGTGGAGGCTGATGTTTCATGGGCAGCCCCAGACTTGGTGACCTCCGCTGCTATGGTCGAGGCTGATGATTCATGGGCAGCCTTTGAAGCAATGACCCGTGATGACTGGTCCGTGGAGGCTGATGATTCATGGGCAGCCCCAGACTTGGTGACCTCCGCTGCTATGGTCGAGGCTGATGATTCATGGGCAGCCTTTGAAGCAATGACCCGTGATGACTGGTCCGTGGAGGCTGATGATTCATGGGCAGCCCCAGACTTGGTGACCTCCGCTGCTATGGTCGAGGCTGATGATTCATGGGCAGCCTTTGAAGCAATGACCCGTGATGACTGGTCCGTGGAGGCTGATGATTCATGGGCAGCCCCAGACTTGGTGACTTCCGCTGCTATGGTCGAGGCTGATGATTCATGGGCAGCCTTTGAAGCAATGACCCGTGATGACTGGTCCGTGGAGGCTGATGATCCATGGGCATCCGCCGAATTGGTGACCGCCATCACCGATGAGGCTGATGATCCATGGGCACTCTTTGAAGTGACGACCCGTGATGACTCGTCTGATGAGGCTGATGATCCATGGGCACTCTTTGAAGTGACGACCCGTGATGACTCGTCTGATGAGGCTGATGATCCATGGGCACTCTTTGAAGTGACGACCCGTGATGACTCGTCTGATGAGGCTGATGATCCATGGGCACTCTTGGAAGTGACGACCCGTGATGACTCGTCTGATGAGGCTGATGATCCATGGGCATCCGCCGAATTGGTGGCCGCCATCACCGAAGAGGCTGATGATCCATGCCCATCCGCCGAATTGGTGGCCGCCATCACCGAAGAGGCTGATGATGCATGGGCAGCCTTCGAGATGATGACCAGTGATGACTGGTCCGTAGAGACTGATGCCTTCCTGGACGTCACGGCCATCTGTGCTGTCGTTGTGTAAATTGTCATGCTTCACTAAGCAGCCTGGTAACACACTCACCAGTGACCCCCGGCGCAGGCGCGAGCCACATCGTGAGCCACACTCCCGGGGAGCGAGACACCCTTCAGTGACCGTCGCTCTTATTACACCTTCAGGGGAGGAGCTCCAGCTGTATTTCTTATCTTATCAATGAAAACCTTTACAATAAAACTATTATCCTATTAATGAATTTACCTTACCTATTAATAATAGTGTGCCTATCACAGTGAAATTCACCACATGCACGACTGCCAAGCCTCTTCCATTCGACTACCATTCTATTAGCAAACCAATTCCTGCCTGCATGTTTAACAAATCTATATTGATCTAACGACCCATGGCTAAGAGTGCATGCCCTTTTACGAGCAGACCCTCATCAAAGGCCGTCACCCATCTATAAACTTTAATGAAGTCTACTCGCAACGTCCGCCTTTCCAGGGAATGCAAATTTAGACGTTAAGGGCAACCCTTTTTACGGCACGCGTTCCTTTACTCACCAGTTACGGTCATATTGTACATTACACCTTTTTAAATACATTGGAAAACAGTACAAGAAAACTACTACTACTACTGCTACTACTACTACTACTACTACTACTACTACTACTGCTACTACTACTACTACTACTACTATTGCTACTACCTTTATTTATATATTTTTTTACATCTTGGCCTATGGTGCCGGTAGGCTTTCTTTGGGGGCCTGGTAGTCGGCTCGAGCCCACCGTGGCGCAGGCAAGTGTTTATAGTGACGCCATCTATTCGTGGCTCATGCTGCCTCCCGAGCTCATTCTTGATTTCCCTTTGACAGTTCCTCAAGACTCTTAGACCATAGCCACGGAAAAACTCAGCACAACGCCCATACTCCAAGTTCCAACTACGTGTTTCCAGACCTTATTCCTATGATATCAACTTTCCACGAAGCACTTTACTTGATGATGAACACCTCTAAAAATTATCCATATATCTCATATTTACTGTAATAATGATCCAACAATCTGATGTCCACTGATAGTAATAATTTGACGCAAATGTGCAAAGCAAAAAAAGTAATTGGGTGTAAAGTACTATATGTGGAATTCAAAGAAGGTGAAAAACTATAAAACCTGCCGTTGAGTAGTAAATGAGAACTTTGTATTTAGCGATGAAAGACTGAGTACAATATGGAGAGGCATAGGCATACTTGAAATACTTCTACTATATACGATGATGATGATAATAGTAATAATAATAATAATAATAGAGCAAGTAGGTATTGGATGTATTCTGGTCTCATTAGTAACAATCCAGGGGTGTAGTAGGCAGAAAGGCAACTAAAATTAAGAAATCGCAATGGACGGACACGGGATAAAGGGAACAGATATGGAGGGAAAGAGTACCTACGCGACACACTGGGAAATAACTAATGTATAAAGAACCCAAGGCATGTTATCCACGCATTGTGCATGAAATAAAAGTTAAGCACGGTTATTTTTTCTTACCTATCAAGATTTATTTGCGAATAGTTGCCATTCAAAAGAATTAAGAATATTCTATCTATTCCTTTATAGTTTATCAACAGCCCTGTCACCCGCCCACATCACAAGCAGTAGCGGCAACATGACCACCACCACCAACTATCACACAAAATACTTCCACCATCACTATCATCACTACCTCCATAAACCATAAAATTCCAATACCAATGACAATATTAATCTTACCACCATCAACACCACTGATATCAACAGGAATATCATTACCAATATTAGTACCAACAACAATACCATTACCAGCACTATATAGTACCACCTCCACCACCACCACCACCACAAACAACAACAACAACAACAACAACAACAACAACAACAACAACAACCATTAATACAACCACCACCCGCATCCCCAGCGCCGCCCGAGTCAGGTGTTAGTGGAGGCCGTGCGGCGAGACAGCAGGCAGCAGCGGGCGGGCCAGGCAGCCGCACCTCACCTGACGGACTCGGGTTCTCCAAGGGCGCCTCCGTTGATATGATGGGCGGAAGGAAATCGTCGGCGTCGTCAGGCAGGAGCGGAGAGTCGCCCTGGACGCTGCTGGTATTGTA
Source organism: Eriocheir sinensis (assembly GCF_024679095.1). Lineage (NCBI taxonomy): Eukaryota > Metazoa > Arthropoda > Malacostraca > Decapoda > Varunidae > Eriocheir > Eriocheir sinensis. The sequence continues at coordinate 377,659 of NW_026111569.1, read as the reverse complement.
ACTATACTCCTCCTGCCCCAAGACTTCCACGGCCGGCACCTCCTCTGGCGTGACGGGGGGGCCGCGGGGGGCCCGGCGGCGGCGGCCTGTGGTGGCGGCAGCAGCAGCAAGAGAAGCAGCAGGAGCAGCCAGTACCCCTTGGACGCCACGCCCTGCACCACGGCAAGGGCTCGCCGCCATCTTGGCTCCTGCAACGGAAAGAATTATCTGTTAGATGCTTATAAGTGTTTATTTATTAGTGGTCTCCCAAAGTACCAAGTAGGTCTATAGAGATAAAATACCGGGAAAACAGAGAAGAATGCTTAGGGGGGGGGGATGAAAACCACCCATGTGCGTTTAAGTTAATATTACAACACAAAAGGTAACTCATCATTTTTACTGGGGAAAAGTTTACATATTATTATGCAGTTCGTGAACAAACTGCTCCGGTGTGCGGCCGACTTCAAAGAAACTCATTATTTCAGCGTTACTTGTAGGGCGAGCCAACCTCACCTCCCGACCGTGAAATTCCACCAAGCAGTAATTAACGGGGTCTCACCAGCACTTACGAAAACTTCATCATAGTTAGCCAATGAAGTTTCCAGTGCTGAGTCATGTAAGTTTATTCCAATCAAATTCCACTCTTTAGTTTTATCAAATCTTCCTTCCTTCCTTCAGACCCCTTTCCCCTCTCACTAACAGGTTACACAAGGTTCGCACTGAACTCTGACTCTTTTCTAAGTCTAACAATACATCTGCCATCGCCTTAGAGGTTCCTGCCCCTTGATCATTCGACGAGTAAGGAGGCAGGAGGCGGCCGTGGTGATTCCTCCACTTATCTCGCCTATAATCCGCGGCACACCGAGAAGTATGACATTAAGCCACAACCTTACTGTCAGCAACCTTATCTACCTACCGAGGTCGACTTCCCTCAATGAAAGGTTGATTTTATTAAGCAGATCCCCGGAGTTGCAACCTCCCGACTTAATCCATACCTCTTCACCGGTAAGAAAAATATAAATAATCCTTAGAATTCCTTACTGACCGCCGAATCCAGTCGACACTTCCCGTCGAATTCCTTACGTCTGGCGCCTACTAAAGGAAGGCTTCAAAAGTTGGCGTTATTTTATTTGGCGTTTGGGATGAGGCGACCACACATTTCTCAAGCTTTCAGCGGGGAGAGGAAAGGGCGGCGAGCTGTGACGGTGATGGTTACATAATTCTATACTTTCCTGAACTTTCCCCCGCAATCAAGGAATGAAGGAAAGCCACACGAGTTACGGTGAAAACATTTCTCGCAGTAATGTATTTATCGCATACCTTGGAGAAGGCTGTGTGTGAAGAAGCGTCCAAGAGTTACGGGCAGTGAGTAGTTTCTCCATAAATACTTCATTTGAAACCGGGGGTGGGGGCGAGGTGGGAGCTTGGCGGGGCGCGGCGGGCAGGTAGGGCCCCCCACAGAGTTGTTCATCGGTGGCGTCGCGGGAGAAGCTACTTTGCTGATCCGCTTTTATTTATGAAGAGTGAGGAGAGAGTCGCCGCCTTTCTCTCTAAGCCGACCGGCCGCGCTGAGTGGCTGTGTCGAAACAATCCTCAACGTCTTCATTATCAGACGTGATGAGGAAAGCACACACACACACACACACACACACACACACACACACACACACACACAGAAAGGAAGTTTTATTGTGTGTGTGAGTGTGTGTGTGTGCGTGGTACGTACTAATTAACTTTCTACTTAAATCTGTGACGGAGAAGCAGCTCAATTTTCATTTGCGTGCTGAGCAAACAACAGATTAAGTTTTACAGTTTATATCCAGACTTTTTTTCTATTTCTGATTAACGTATTTTTTTTCAAGAAGTGCGAAAAATGGAGGAATGATAACTGGAAAATAATCATAACCCTTAATACTTTCTTACACGTTTTCACTGTCACCGCCTCCGGCACTTGGCGCACGCAGCACGGCCGTCACGTGTGTGTGGAGGGAGCTGTGTAAATGTTTGGGATGTTCACCCATGTGGAACTGGTAAATATATTCATCAGATTTTTTGGTATTTCGGTAAGAAAAAAAACAGACAGGTAAACAGACGGCCAACGACGAGTGTTTCTTTCCTCATTGTCCGTCGCTTTCATTGTCTGCCCCCAAGTTGCAACAGAAATATATATGTTACAAGTTATTGTTCTTGCTTAAGCAAGTGCCCGTGTGTCCTTAGCCCGGAGCTCCCCGTTGACAGCCTCGCCCTCCCATGCAATACTTCACCTTCCCCCTTTCTATCAGGTGCCCGTGTGTCCTTAGTCCGGAACTCCCCGATGACAGCCTCGCCCTCCCATGCAATACTTCACCTTCCCCCTTTCTATCAGGTGCCCGTGTGTCCTTAGCCCGGAACTCCCCGATGACAGCCTCGCCCTCCCATGCAATACTTCACCTTCCCCCTTTCTATCAGGTGCCCGTGTGTCCTTAGCCCGGAACTCCCCGATGACAGCCTCGCCCTCCCATGCAATACTTCACCTTCCCCCTTTCTATCAGGTGCCCGTGTGTCCTTAGCCCGGAACTCCCCGATGACAGCCTCGCCCTCCCATGCAATACTTCACCTTCCCCTTCGCAGGTTGGGTCTCAGAGGAAGTGAATGAATATCTCGCGCTCGTCATTGACAGACTTAGGAAGGAAAATTGCAAGCCGTTCCTCCTTACGTTCACTAAGCCCAGCGTGGAGAAGGTGTGAGAGAGAGAGAGAGAGAGCATTATAGACATATAAACCAGCCTTACAATCACTATACGTAGCTACTTTTACGCCTGTTTCAAAGCCGCTGGTGTGTGCGTTACCTAATCTACAGAGAGACTGTAAACGAGGTTGAAGTGAGTTCGTTCCATATTCCTAAACGTCTCGGCTCAGATTAGGACTATTTTCCAAGCCCACAGAGAAGATTAACTGGGTTTTCACGGGGGTGTCCCGTTGAGGGTGCAGAGGTCGTGTATGACTGTCACCGGGATCACGAGACAGTCCGTGAAAACCCTGAAACTTCTACGAGAGGCTTTTAAACAGGCGAACCGAGGCGCCGATGCGTTAAGAATACGTGCCGTGCAGCCTTACTGACCCATCCCTGCAGCACTGTGTGTGTGTCTGTTTACAGCTGACGGTGTGTGTGTGTGTGTGTGTGTGTGTGTGTGTGTGTGTGTGTGTGTGCTCTAATCTCTATGCCTACCCATTTCCCTGCAGTATAGATGTATTTACACATTTCGGAGAGTAGAAACCAGTCTTTCTAATCACTCTATCCGCTTAAGTGTCTATTTCAAGCGTCTGGCCCCTCAGTTCTCTTGTTTGATAAGCCTCTCGTACTTACAAGTTGCTGGGCTTTCCGTGGACTGTTTTGTGATGCTGGTGATAGGTTTACACGACCTCTGCTGCACCCTGAACTGGAAAACCACCCATGAAAGCCCGGTTAATCCTCTCTGAGGAAGTAGTAATGGCAGCCGGATACTGTTAAAAATAAGGCCCTCAGACTTGCTCATGACTTACGCATCTTGATCGGGAAAATCGCGCATGATCATCCAGCTCATCTTCCCTGCGGCCTTGGGAAATAGTCGCCATGGGGGCTGATACGTTCAAGAATTCGGGGTCAACATTTCGTCGCCCAAGCACGCACACGTTTGCCAAGGCTTCCGTAGGAGTTGTGGGCATTTCCCGGAGTAGTTTCATGACCCTGGTGGTAGTCTGACCCTTCTTTTGTTCCATCAGCCTAAACGAACACTCATTAGAGCCCGATTAATGTCATCTTTGGGCCTTGAAAAAGTTGATGTGAGAGGCGGAAGCGTCTGACAATGCCGACCTGAGTCTCGTATTCTTAACGCTTTCCACCTCACAACAAACGTTTACAAAGGCCACGAAGGCGAGTAATCGAGTTTTCCGGAGTATTTTCAAGATCCCATCACAGAGGCCTCGTCAGACTACCGCCAGGGCCGTAAACTACCCCTGGACGCGCCCACCACTCCACGACAGCCTTGCCCAGTGTGTGTGCCTGGACGCCGAAAGGTTTACCAACATGACCCCCGAAGTAGCCGGCGACGCGTGATTCAGGGCGCCGCGACTGGCTCGGGTCCGGCATGCATGGCAGAGTTTAAAGGCCCATCATTCATCCCTGCGCCGCCCTCAAGGTCACGCTGGCCTTAGCCCCGCCCCGGCACACGATAGAAAACGGGATTTTTGTAAGGCAGACTCCGGGATTTGATGGCGCTCCCTGCTGGAGTGACTGACTTAGTGTAAGAATGGCTGATTGAATGCCTTGACTGACTGACTGACTTATCTTGACTAGCTGACCATGCTGATGTAAGTGACTGACTGACTGACTGACTCGCTGGCTGTGTGGCTACGAAAATAACTGACTGATTGCCTGACTGACTGACTGACTAACTGACTGACTGACTGACTGACTAGCTGTCTGACTACCTACGTAACTGTCTGACTGCCGGACTAACTAATGCATAAATGACTGACTTAATGACTGACTGACTGACTGACTAGCTGTCTGACTACCTACGTAACTGTCTGACTGCCAGACTAACTAATGCATAAATGGCTGACTGATTTGGCTGACTGACTGACTGACTGACTCTGTGGCTACGTAAAAAAAAATGATTGATTGCCTGACTGACTAAATGACTGACTGACTGACTGACTAAATGAATGAATAGCTAACAGACTGACTGAATGAATGAGTGAATGGTTAACTATCTAACTGACTGGCTATCTGACTAACTGACTGACTGACTGACTGACGGACTGAGAGAGATTACTACGTACGATAGGAGAATAAGGGAGCTAAATTTAAAGATGAGCAAATGGAGATAATTCATGAAAATATACCGAAATGTAATACAATGAAAGCATCAAGCTATTTATTTTCCGTCCCTTGTAGTTAAGCCGATGACATTATTAAAGTTTTGTCCATGTGTAAATATGACAATGACAACGACAACAGCAGGAAATGATAATACCTATACTACAACAGTAATATCAGCAACAACTATTGCTACGATAACAACTATTACTACTAACACCGCTATTGCTACTACTACTCTTTCCACTACTACTTCTATTACTACTACTATTACTACTACTATTAATTTTAATATTACTTCTATTACAACTACTACTACTACTACTACTACTACTACTACTACTTTTACTACTAATATTACTACTACTACTACTACTACTACAGTATAATACAGGCCTCCATCTATTAAAGTTGCGTTGTGAGCGGTATATTCTCTCATATCCTTTCACAAAGCAATTCATTATTACCCGCCAATGACTGTGGCCGACAACCATCTTTATTTAGTATTACAAACCTTACTAAACATATTATTTTAAGCTAACAGAGCTTGTGGTTGATACGACTATCAACCACCGTCGCCTCAAAGACCAGGTCAGCAATGCGGGTGGTTTTGGGTGCAGGTGACCTGGTTCCTCTCAGGCAGACCAAGGCAGACCTCAGGCGGGAGAAGGACAGCCTGCATATCATCGAGGCGACCACACTGCTTCTTGGCTGCTGTTGCTTATCCACCAGTGTTTCGGCGAGTCTTGCGTAGAAGCTCTGCGCCCTTGGTCCCATCCCTCCTGCCGTCGTGAATACTACCGGGGTGAAGGAGCCCTGGTCCACATTCTGTATTATTTCTTCATTATGCTCTGTTCTTTTCTTGTTCGTTTCTTCTGTGGGCTGCATCAAGGGTCAGTTCTCTGTGGCAATGGGCCATGGGATCAAAGATCCTTATGTCAAAATATGCCCTTTGTCCACGAGTCCAAGACCCTCTGGCGCTAACATCCACTCGTGCTTCGTTCGAAACATTAGCGGTGCGTCTGGCGAGGTGTTCGCCTTGCAGAGGGAGCAGCATGGGTTCCACAGTCACGTCGTGGCAGACTTCTTTCAGCATCTGAGCTGTTACGTCTCTTACTTCATCGTGTCTCATGCAGACGAAACCTCCTCTCTTGCATGTCATGGCATGATTTTGGTTGAAGGGTGAGCCACAGTTACACATGTTTGGGAGCCCATCCACGGGCCAGCCATACCTGAGGGCAAGGGCATCAGTGAATTATTTTTTGTTTAAGTTGAAGCCTTTTGCCCTGAAAAGTAGTGTGGTTAGCCAGTTTGAAGCGCCCACTTCCTGTGCAATATCTGTCCTCCTCCTTGTGTCTTCTGGGAGTTCTCTCATTAGGTCACTCAGAGTGTCTCTCTGTTTTTCTTCTTTGTTTATGGAGATTTCATTCCTTAGTGACCTAATATCTTGAGGGTTGTCTTCCCCCCTTTCATTTTGATTGGTAAAATATCCGGTCAAGGAGGCTGTGATTTGGATTGAGTTCCCGAATTCAGACTCAGCCAGATTTTGCGGGTTGGTGATGCCGAGCCCACCCATTCTTGGCGGCAACTCCAGCAATCTTCTCTCCTGGTCACTGGGACATCTCCCATTTGCTATCGCCGGTATGAAGGTGTTTCTGATAGCATCTTCCAGAGGTTTTAGTAACGGAGCAACATCAGGAACTGTCCTCATGAGGTAGTTCCATTTATGCTTGACACCGTACGTAAATGCTGCGTAGGCTGCCTGCGGTTCTGTTTTGGCGATCTCGCTCAGCCTCTGCAGTTCGGACTCCCAGCGCTTTACAGCTGTTTTCACATATTCGGTTCTGTATTCAGCTGTTCCAATGACTGTCCCGAGGTGTCTTTCGCCAGTCACTGACAGTTTCACGTTACTGCCCTGGAATGCTGTTTTGGCCCGATCGTATGCCTCTGGTTTTACAATCACCACAGACTTCGTGGCGTTGGGACGGTACCCTATTTTAGGGCCGTGTTCATTGACGAGGTCCCACCATTTCCTGAGGTCTGCAGACTTTCCTACCCCGGTGAGGTCATCCGCATACGCCACCTGTTTGACGTTGGTGTTTTCATGGCGGATGATGTCCTGCAGCTTCATCATTCCCAGGGCAAACATTGCCATGGCCCCTGGGTCCGCCTGGGTGCTGCCCTCTGAGGATTGTATGGCCACCGGGTCTCCAAGTCGTTGGTCATTATGACTGCTGATGAACAGTCTGGCAGGTTCCTTGTATGTATTTTCAATATATTGGGCGAATATAGGGCACTTGATTTTGATGTTGTGCAGTGCTGTTTCCCTATTGATGTTGTTGAACGCATTTACAGCGTCCACCATCAGCACCGCCTCGCATTCTGGGTCTTCGAACATTTTCCTGACGGCGTGAATGGCAGCTTCACACCCAGCCTGCTGACCCGCACACACTTGGAGGTTTCCCACCGCCTTCCTCACGTCGTCCTTCACCACCTCCATGACAGCCTTGCCTATGATCCTCCTGAGCACCTCCCCCATCCCGATGGGGCGACAGCCTGGTTTTTTATCCAGCGGGATGAGCCGGCAGGCCATCAAAGGCTCGAGGTGTTGGCAATTCTCTGACGCCAATTTTCTTGCTAGGGCGGCTATTGCGTCGCGAAGATCCACAGCTGGATTACCAAAGATGTTCTTACTGAGGAGGTGTTTCCACCCCTTGGCATCCAAGCCTGATGGTCCAGCCGCTCCCTGCGTGTGAAGGGCGTGCGTCCAGATCACGTCACCGCTGATATGGTCGAAGACAACTCGATGCGGCGGGGTGTAGTCCCCAAGGAACTTCATTTCTGGGTGTGCAGGTCTAGCATCTGGATGCTTGTCCTTAAGGATCTGGCGTGTCTCTTCCGTCATGGGAAGGACTCCCGCTGCCTCATCTTCCATTGACAGTGATCTAGTTGCCATGGCCACTTTGCCTTGTCTCATCTTGTCAGCAAAGTTTCTAGCCCTGTCGTTACTGTCCTTCTTGCGACTGTTACGTCTGCCTAGTCTCTCCTGCAGTGTTTTAGCCTCGTCAAGTAGCTTCCGGACGTCCCCTTTCCTCCACAGCTCCATTCTTCTTTGTACCGCCTTCACGTCCTCAGATTGTTTCGACTTTTTGTGAGTCTGTTGGCATATGAGGTGCGGTAGTATGACCATAATCTTTAAAGCGTAGGGGGCGATTTGCGTGGAGTTGTTGTACGCTCTAATGAGGTTTTCTCCTCTATCAAGGTTTTGGTGGCGTTACATCTCGGGGCCTCAAATACGTTATTGGGAGTAAACGTTACCACATGACTGTAAGCGTCTCGCACCCACTCCTCTGTCTCCTCGAGTGTCCACCTCTGCCAGAAGCGGAGCTCGCGCGAGGCGTCCTCACCCTGGTCACCCTGCCTATGTCTCTCGCCACCTGCACCCCCCTCCACCTGATCATCTCCAGCGCCTTCATTGGCCTGTCCACCCAGCACCCCTTCTGGTTGCTCCCCATTTTCCACATCCTGCCGTTGAGGGTTTGAGTTTCGACAATCTCCACCTCTCTTACAGTTCACACAGGGCTGGCCTCGTCTTACGCACGAGCACTGAACACAGTTTTGATTTCGAGAGGAACAAATGCAACATTGAGGGGGCTCCATTTCGGTGCCATTATGCATGCTAGTGTATCTAAGATGCTATTTATGGTGATGAATAGAGCAATAGTAGTAGACCCCTCTTTGACTCTTGTCTCCCCCCATATACCTACACACAGACACACACTTACATATGCTTACTCTGCCTTTACGGTAATACTAGAATGATTGTTTATTTTTCACTACCATTTCTCCTCGCCAACACTTAGATATATAGATAGGTTTATAATTAATACAATAGGCTGACACATTGTTTTCAAAGGGTGAGAGAGAGAGAGAGAGAGAGAGAGAGAGAGAGAGAGAGAGAGAGAGAGAGAATGAATGAATGAATGCGGTGCTACGCTCCCCGAGGCCACGCCTGTCCGCTTTGCTGCATGGTGACGGAAGTGTGTTCACACTATCCAACACTGACAGGCTCCGGGCCGGGCCGTACCGGCGCGGACCTGCAAAATATTCTCGCCGACAATCCCGACCGGCAAGTGGTGGTGACGGTCCGCGCCGGGGACGTGCAGGTCCGTAGCGGTGTGAACACAACACTGGGTTTCCCATTGAAGAATATTTTGTCGTCCGGAACGGTGCGGTACGGACCGGTCATTTTACGTATGGTGTGAATCAGCCTTTGCCGACCCGAGATGACCCACAAACTACTTCAGCTAATTCTTTTTTCTTCTTTTTGTCTTCTTTTCCTTCTCTTTTCCATCTTGTTTTTTTTTCTTTATTATTTCACTTTACTCCTTCCTTTAAACAACTTCTCTTTTCTAAACTTTCATCAATCCATTTACTTTTTTTTATTTTTAACTTTTTTTCAACTTTTTCTTCATCGTTTAACTTTCTATTTTCATCCATTTTCTTCACTTTACTGTTTCAACAACTTCACTTTTCTTCTGTCAATCAACTTATCTAACATTATCTCAACCCATTTATTTTTTGTCCTCATTTTTTTTTTATCTTTTTTTCATAATTTCTCTACTATGTATTTTTCCTTCTTTTTCCTACCTGACTGTGCTCATCCTGAACAGCTTCGCTTCTCCTCCTTCGGATACTTCATCAAATGTTTCCTCATCGCATTACTTTTTTCCCCTGCTCTTTGTTTTTTTCCTTTTTATTTATTTAACCAGTTTTTCCACAACGAGACAATTCGTTCATTAACTTTTTTCTCCTAACTGTTCTTCCTATTTTTAGTCCCTCCTTTCCCTCATCTTCATTTAATTAACGTTTTTCTGATGGTTAAACCTCCTAACTTATCCCCTGAGCTCTTTTCATTAGATTTTCTACCATATCATTTTGTCGTGTATTTTTAAATCCATGTCGTCATTACAAATTAACCTTCCCGCGCCTTCCTTACCATAATCATTTTAATTCAATCCTTCGTGTTGAGCATCATAAAGTACGGATTAAAGATATGGGGAAATAGTGGAGGATGCCATATCCAGCAGGTGCAAAAAAAACTAAATTTTGCAGCCAAAGTTGCGCTTGGTGGCAATAAATTTGACCATGCAACACCATATATAGGGGAGCTAAGGTGGCTGAAGATATGTGATATGTACAAGTACGAGTCGGGAATCACTGTGAATAATGTAATGAGTAAAAGATTGCCGGGTTGGTTGTTCTCGCTCCCTAAGGTGAGTGAGACTCACGATGTCAACACAAGACATCAACACCAACTACTTGTTCCCAAAACTAGAACTTGTATAGGAGACAGGTCTCTACTGGTAGCTGGACCTAAACAGCCTACCTGATCACGTGAAGGACGCCAAATATATTTATTTTATTTTTTAACGAACAGACTTTCTCCAAGTCGTGACTACACTCATGTATATGATATTTTTTTATGTTATTATACGTTTTATGACAACATTCTTGTATATGGCTATTATATTATCATACGACAACGTGCACGCACATTGCTATTTTATTAGTATTATATCATTTTATTCTTGTTTACGGAAAACCTTATGTCTTATATTTTCAAGATCTAGGTTTTATATTGCATCGTTTACTATCATCTTATTTCCTATTTTATCTGTATATCTTAACTTGATATAAGGTCCTAGTATAGAAACCCCAGTATGTTTTTTCGCTCTGTACTAGGACGTTTTCGTCACAATGTATGCCAGTAATAACCAGGGCAGTAGCAAGAAGTAGTGAGCCCCCCCCAAAAAAGAAAAACTTCTGTGGGGCCCCATACAGACAACCGAGTTTTACATTTTTTTTCAGTAATAGTAAGGAGTACAGCTATTAAAAACAACGAATGATGATGTTATATATTTAAGTGGCGCTGAGCCGGGCACAACGTGGGGGCACGACTGATAAGCAGGCCTATCAGAGTACAAAAATAATGTTTCTCTTAACAAAGTATGATAATTTAAATGCAAAACGATCATTAAAAGGCTTTTTTCGAGCTTTGTGGTTTGCAAACTTATTAACCAAAGCATCAAAATCACGAGATCTAGCAACATCATGTTCAATGAAGATGATTCCTAGAGCAGAGAGCCTCTCATCTGACATTGTTGACCGCAAAATATTTTTTTTATTATTTTCATTCTACTAAAGCTTCTCTCTGCACTTGCAACAGTAACTGGAGTTGTTAACATAGCTCTCAACACAATTCCAGTGTTTGGGTATATTTCCTGAAGATTATTACTACAAATATATGTTAAGAAATCTTTAGCAGTAGCAAGAGTTTTTTTCTCTACTGACAACAGCAATGAAATGTCTCAACTCCATTTCCAGTTCAGGTGCATCAATGTCTCCCATTATTTCCTCATAGTTCTTGTATCGAGTGTGAAGCTTGTTTTCGTCAATACACTGCTTGAATTGCTTCGTATTGTACAAAAAGCCAAACAGGTTATGCCACTCCATAAGCTGACTAGCTCCCGAGTTGACGGATGATATAACCTGATCTACTACAACAAAGAAGAACTGACATTTTAATTTTTTTGTCCTCAGATAAGATACTTTCATTGCGACACATAGTCAAACATGCTTTTTTTTCTTCGTGTACGCGTCTGCGGAAATACTTTTGCTACATCCACCTGCTCAGCTATTTCCGATGCATTAAGAACAGCTGTATTATACCCTGTATTGCGATACTGTTCAAAGAATGCCATAGTAGTAGTCACCCCTGCCTGCAACACACCAATTGTTATGTCTGATGACTGAATAAGCTTGCTGGTCTTATTGATATGAAATAAAATGTCATACCATATGCAAATTGCTGATAGAAATGGCCATTAGCTCAATATGTCCAAGAGTGCACCTGCTCCTGTGGCCACGCCATCTTTTTTCTCGAGCATATTCTCTCAGCACTGATAAGGCATTGTTAATTTCCTTCATATGATATCGGAGTGGTTTAACAGCTTCAGTTCGTGACTCCCACCTGTTATATGATGGACCTTTAGCTATAATAGGCAAACATTCTTCAAGAATAGCCCATCGAGATGTAGATGAGCTAAATATCACAAACATTCTGTTGATGATGCCCAAAAAATCAATGGCATAATTTAAGGATTTCGCTGCATCTACAATCACCAAATTCCAGGTATGAGCCACGCAGTACATACAAAGCACGTTGATTCGGTTCTAATGTACGTGCTTGTACTCCTTTATTAACAAAAGAAAAAAAATATGAACGTTGGAGTCTGCAAGAGGCCGGTTGGCCTATACAAGGCAGCTCCTTTGAGACTAAGCTCCCGTGTATCTAACCCCACCTAATATCGCTGTCCATTAATTTATCTAATCTATTTTTGAATGTGACAATTGTATTGGCACTCACCACATGACTGCTAAGCCTATTCCACTCATCCACAACCCTGTTAGTAAACCAATTTTGCCTATGTCCTTGTTGAATCTGAATTTATCCAGTTTAAACCCATTACTTCGTGTCCTACCCGGTTCTCTTAATAAAAAAAAACTTATGAATATCTCCCTTATTAAAGCCCTTCATCCATTTATAAACCTCGATCATGTCTCCACGCACCCTTCGCCTTTCTAGAGAATGCAAGTTTAACTGTTTGAGTCTTTCCTCGTATGGCAAGTTTCTCAACCCTTGAATCATCTTAGTCATCCTCCTCTGCACTAATTCTAACATTTCGATATCAATTCTATAGTAAGGTAACCAGAACTGAGCCGCATAATCAAGATGGGGTCTAACTAATGCTAAATATAGTTTGAAGAAGACTTCAGCGCTGCTGTTGCTTACGCTCCTTGAAATAAATCCGAGTACCTTATTTGCTCGATTTCTAGCTTGAATGCATTGTGCCCTTGGACGGAGATCAGAACTCACTAAGACCCCTAAATCTCTCCCGCACCCAGACCTGCTTATGAGAGTGTCATTTAAGCAATAGTTGTGAGAGGGGTTGCTCCTACCTACACTCAGAATACTGCACTTCCCTACATTGAACTCCATCTGCCATTTATCCGCCCAGTCATACAATCTGTTTAGTTCATCCTGGAGAATACTGGTGTCCTGATCCGACTCTATTACTCTACCGATCTTGGTATTACCTGCAAACTTACTGACATCAATACTAAATCCTGTATATAAGTCATTGATATAAATAATAAACAAAAGTGGACCTAATACCGAACCTTGTGGGACCCCACTCATAACACATCCCCAGTCAGATCTTTTACCATTGATCTGCACTCTTTGCTTCCTATTGCTAAGCCACGCCTTGACCCAGTTCAAAACTTTACCCTCTACTCCGTGAGCCTGTAATTTAAGCAACAGTCGTTGGTGAGGAGCTTTGTCAAACGCTTTACTAAAATCAAGATAGATTACATCATAATTTTCATCTCTGTCTACCGCCTCAAATACTTTATTGTAGAAGGACAAGATATTGGTGAGGCATGATCTACCTTTCGTGAACCCATGCTGCGAGTCGTGAATTAAGCTATGTTTCGCTAGATGCTCCCGAATGATCCTGGCTATTATGGACTCCAGCATCTTGCCTATAACCGATGTTAAGCTAATTGGGCGATAGTTTGAAGCAGCTGACCCGTCCCCCTTTTTTGAAAATCGGCGTCACATTAGCTATTTTCCATAGGCTGGGCACATAACCAGTATTTACCGACATCTTAAAGATGTCGGTTAATGGGTCACTGAGTACAACAGCTAATTCCCTTAATACCCTCGGAAATATCCCGTCAGGACCAAGCGACCTATTCTTATTAAGCTTATCTATCTCATCCTGAACTATTTGTCTTGTAATGATTATATCCCTCAATTTATCGCCATCCCCGCCCTCGTACACTTGAACCCTTTCCGGAATAGTCGTTCGATCTTCTTGTGTGAATACTGAAAAGAAGTAGTAGTTCAACAATGTGCTCATATTTTCGTAATTTTCTACTAGCTCCCCTGTGTTTGTTTTCAGCGGCCCAATTTTCTCCCGTGTTTTTGTTCAATACATCTGAAAGAAGCCCTTAGGATTACTTTTCGCCTCATTTGCTACTTTGATCTCATAATTCCTTTTTGCTATCCTGGTGTTCTTCTTCACTAATCTAGATAGTTCGACGTACCGGCCCCTGAGATGTGTTTCACCATTCTTTATTTTCTGATAAATTCCCTTTTTTTACCCTATCTCGTGTTTTAGTCCACGAGTCATCCACTTAGGGTCATTGTTTTCTTTTCTAAGTGTTCGTTGTGGTATATGCTGTCCTTGACCCTCTAATATTACTCTATTTAAATTATTGTAAGACATTTCTACTTGGTTCTCCTGGTTCTCCAACCCACAGTTCTGGACCTAATGAATCCCTAGATTATCCCAGTTTACCCCTTCATGATGTCTTCGAGGCCCCTCGTAATTTCCTCTTCTAATATCTGGCACTAACACTGGGTTTGGTTCGCCTCCTACCGCCCAGTTTAAGCTAAAACGAACCGTTCTGTGTGTGTGTGTGTATATATATATATATATATATATATATATATATATATATATATATATATATATATATATATATGTATATATATATGTATATTATATATATATATATATATATATATATATATATATATATATATATATATATATATATATATATATATATATATATATATATATATATATATATATATATATATATATATATATATATATATATATATATATATATATATATATATATATATATATATATATATATATATATATATATATATATATATATATATATATATATATATATATATATATATATAATTCAATCAATCAATCAATCAATCAATGAGGGCATACATCGGGGGACGCGTCGCCTAATCCACCCCACGACGCGCTATGCCCGGGGGTCCCTCCGGACGAGTCCCCAAGCAGGCCGAACTGGTAGCGTACTGGACCCACATTCGCCGCGTGATGGACGACGAGGGTTCGAATCCTTACGCTACCACCTCGGATTTTTCAGTCACCGCCGAGTGGCTTAAAACTACCCACATGCTGTCCTGAAGACCACCCATCAACCCGGACTCTAGAGGAAGCCGTCCAAGCGAATCAAGAACGAGTTCCGGGGGGCAGCATGAGCCAATACAAGATGGCGCCACTATAAACACTCGCCTGCGCCAGAACGGGCTGGGCCGACCATCAGGCCCCACCGCGAAGACTTGGGCCGACCATCAGGCCCCACCGCGAAGACTTGGGCCGACCATCAGGCCCCACCGGGAAGAAGCCTACCGGCGCAAGAGGCTGCAACGTAGAAAAAAAAGAAAAAAAACCCGAGTACCTCCCGGCAGGATCTGTCGACTTGCTCAAGCCACGAACTCCGTAGGCATCCCCTTGGCCTCCCCCACGTGCTCGTATAGCCGGAGTTGGCGTTGACGGACTATGCAGGTAATATAGGTACGTTCAATAAGTAATGAGAAAATGTCAGGAGAGACATTAAATATGGTATGATCAAAATACTTTTTCATGGAGAAGTACACATACATATACTCTATAAAATTACCAACTGGCAACTTTCTATGTTAGCAGGTCTGAGCGCCGCGGTGATTGTGGTGGAACCAGTCTGATCCGGTTTGCCGATCTCCGAGCACGTGTCACGATGCAAGGAAACATGGAGCAACGTTGCGCCATCAAATTTTGTGTTAAACTTAAGAAAACAAAACAAGAAGCTTCTGGATTGTTCAAAGAAGCCTATTGGGATGAAAGGATGAGCCAAGCAAGTTTCTACCGGTGGTTTAACAGATTTTCTGAAGGAAATGAACAAGTTGAAGATGAACCCAGATCTGGAGCACCAAAAGTGCACGCAAGGAGGAAAACATTGAGGAAGTGCAAAGGTTAGTGATGCAAGACCGTCGAATATCTGTGAGGATGATATCTGAGGCTGTTGGCATTAGTACTGGCACAGTAGAGACAGTTCTGACCGAAGATCTGAAGCTTCACAAAGTCTGTGCCAAGTTCGTGCCAAAGATCCTCTCCGACGACCAGAAGCAGTTTCGTGTGGAATGTTGCACTGACATTCTCGAAATGATAGAGGCTGATTCAGCTTTCCTGAATAAGGTAGTGACTTGTGATGAGAGTTGGGTGTTCACCTATGACCCTGAGAGCAAACGGCAGAGTGCTCAGTGGAAGCACGCAAACTCCCCCAGGCCCAAAAAGGTAAAGATGAGCAAGTCACAAGAGAAGGCCATGGTCATTCCTTTCTTTGACTCCCAGGGGCTCATTCACATTGAATGGGTTCCTCAGGGTCAGTCTGTCAATAAGGAATATTATCTTACTGTTCTGAAAAGGTTCAGGGAGAAGATGAGGAAGAAGAGGCCTCAGCAGTGGAGGAGTGGTCAGTGGTGGTTCCACCAGGACAATGCCCCATGCCACAAGTCAACCATGGTGACCACTTGGATGGCCGACAGGGGAATGAAAGTGATACAACACCCACCCTACAGCCCTGACCTAGCTCCTTGCGACTTCTTCATGTTCCCATGTATGAAAGACAGCCTCAGGGGAACCAGATTCCAGTCAACAGAGGAGCTGAAAGAGGCATCGGAAAGTTACCTGAAGGGACTACAGAAGAAGGACTTTGAGGAGGTCTTCCAGGAATGGGAGAGACGCATGCAAAAGTGTGTAGATGTGGGAGGCAATTATTTTGAAGGAGACAAAATTTTGTAAGCTTATGAAAATAAATAGTATCTCTCCTGACATTTTCTCATTACTTATTGAACGTCCATGTCGAATCAGTCTCATGGAGTAGTCGCCGGTTTGACACAAAGTCATTTCAGTGATACCCCATGATTCTGCGTAGACACTCTTTATTAAAGACATCAATCCGCGTCTACAGGTCCCCGTTTAGTGTCCATGTCCCACAACCATAGAAGAAGACAGGGAGCACAAGGGACTTGAAGATCCGAATCTCTGCTCTTTTGCATAGGTATCGACAACGCCATATACTCGTGCTGAGCGAGTCCATTACACCTTGGGCCAGACCAATCCGCCGTAAGACTTCCTGGCAAGACTGACCGTTGTTATGAACTACGCTACCAAGATACGTGAAACTTTCCGAGATCTCAACGTCCTCGCCACACGCATGAACAGACTGTACTGTGTTTTCCAACAAGCCACAAAACATCAGTACCTTGGTCTTGGCCCAGGAGACCTGGAGTCCCAAAGGCTTCACCTAATCGTTCAGTGCCTCGAGAGTCATCACCAAAACCTTCAGTAACTCCGCCAGGATTAATGCATCATCAGCAAAAACAAGGTCAGTGACCCTGGTATTGCCAATGGATGCTTCGTAATGACTCCGGTCCACAACTCTGCCCAGTACCCAGTCCATACAATTGTTGAAAAAAGATTGGTCAAGGACACAGCCCCGCCTCACTCCCGCATTCACGGGAAAGAAGCTGGACAAGACCCCCCCCCCCACCCCCAAACCCCACAAACACACACACACACTTCACAGCACTCTCTGTCCTAGAATACAGGCCAGTCAGCAGACCAATAGTCCTCGCAAGAATCCCACGGAGTCGCAGAAGATACCAGAGTGCTTCACGATGCACTGAATCAATCGCCTTCTTGAGATCGACATAGGCTGCACGCATCCCCTGTCGAAACTCACCTCGGCGCTCCACCAGTACGCGATGCGCTAGGATACGATCAGTTATTGACTTACCAGGCGTGAACCCAGACTGTTCGGGTAGCTTCAGCAGCTACCTGCGAATTCGCATCAGTAATAGGTGGGGAGGCACCTTGCCTGGCACACTGAGCAGTGTAATACCACGGTAGTTGTTGCAGTCCTGGCGGTCCCCTTTCCCTTTCCAGATAGGGACGATCAACCCCCTCTTCCAGTCATGAGGAATGGTACCGGACTGTCTTACGGCAGTCAAGACCGCATGCAACCCATGGAACATGGCCTCACCTCCAGCTTTGAGCAGCTCCGCGCTGATGTTACAGGCACCAAGTGCCTTCCCACCCCTCAACTTGGCCACAGCCTCCCTGACCTCACCCAGAGAGGGTGGGCTTTCGTCAATGGGTGGGTCACCATTCACCACTTGCAACCCAACAAGGAAGTTGCGTACGTGGAGGGTCCGCCATAAAAATAAAAAATAAAAAAAATAAATATATATATATATATATATATATATATATATATATATATATATATATATATATATATATATATATATATATATATATATATATATATATATATATATATCTATATATATATATATATATATATATATATATATATATATATATATATATATATATATATATATATATATATATATATATATATATATATATATATATATATATATATATATATATATATATATATATATATATATATATATATATATATATATATATATATATATATATATATATATATATATATATATATATATATATATATATATATATATATATATATATATATATATATATATATATATATATATATATATATATATATATATATATATATATAAATATATATATATATATATATATTATCCCATATTTATTAGCAATATATGTTTAAGAGAGCCATAGAAAACTGGTTAATAGAGGCAATGATTTTTACCACTTTTTCACAAATTTCTTAGTATTAGCGCACGCTCTCGATAAGCTAATACCAGATATTCCAACAACAGTGTGTGTGTGTGTGTGTGTGTGTGTGTGTGTGTGTGTGTGTGTGTGTGTGTGTGTGTGTGTGTGTGTGTGTGTGTGTGTGTGTGTGTGTGTGTGTGTGTGTGTGTGTGTGTGTGTGTGTGTGTGTGTGTGTGTGTGTGTGTGTGTGTGTGTGTGTGTGTGTGTGTGTGTGTGTGTGTGTGTGTGTGTGTGTGTGTGTGTGTGTGTGTGTGTGTGCCTTCCTCCTTGCCTGCGTGCGTACGTGAGTGCTTGCTTGTGTGTGTGTGTGTGTGTGTGTGTGTGTGTGTGTGTGTTTACGTGCGTGCGTGCGTGAGTGCGTGCGTGCGTGTTTGCCTGCCTGCCTGCGTGCGTGCGTGCGTGCAGCGTGCGTTCGTGCTTGCGTGTATGTGTGTGTGTGTGTGTGCGTTCGTGCGTGCGTGCGTGCATGTGTGTGTACATGCGTGCGTGCATGCGTGCGTGCGTGCGTGTGTTCGTGCATGCGACAGCCGTCCAGATCTAGACTCCAATTTTTTTTCCGCCTCAACTCCAAGCTAAACCGAGCTGAACAAAACTAACCGTCGAAAACCGAGGTCTGGCTCTAAATCGCCACACACATACGGCATGGTGAGACAGAGACATGGCTCCCCCACACACCACCCTCCTCGTGCTGACGAGGAGCGCATCGACACGCTTTGGCCGAGCACAAGCAGGTGCTGGGACGCGGCGCCTCGTGCACAGTGTACTTGGTGGAGGTTGGCGTCGCCCTGTGCTGCCTCAAGGTGGCAAGGGAGTAGCGCCTCGCCGCCATGTTCCGCAGGGAGTTTGACATCCTACTGGACCTGGACGGCGCGGCGGGCGCCCCCAATGCCTTGGGCACCAGCTTTGGGTTCCCCGTTATGCTCACCACCTTCCGCGGCCAGAACACCTTCTGCGACCTGAACAACCTTGCTCCCCGCGACACTGACAAACTGGCGGTCTTCGTGGCGCTGGCACGGGACGTGCGGCAGCCCTACGCCCAAGGCTACGCTCACAATGACATCATGACCGACAACGTGGTGCTGCACCAAGGCGCCGACGGCCGCCTGCAGGTGTCCCTCATTGACTACGGCCTGGCCAAGACATTCGGCACAGGACTCCGCATCGCGCGCACGCACACGCACCGGACGCCCTGTATGGCCCCGGAGCTGCGGCGCGGCGCGCCCTGCTCGCCCCCCGTGGACGTGTTCTCCCTCGGCTACGTCCTGAGACGCGTCCTGGCCTGCGTGTGGCTCACACGCGCTACCCCGGCCTGGAGGTGCTGGCCGACAGCGCCATGGCAGCAGACCCGGTCAGGATGTACGCGGGCGAGACATCCAGGAAGGCGCCCCTTGTCCGGCGTGTTCGCAAGCCCTTCTCCTGCCTCTTCCCGCCATTACTAAGGAGGAAGACAAGTCAGGATTTCCTTTCTAACGGATGAATGGTTTTACCAGTCCAGTTCTTTCCTTTGGAGGCAGTTACTCCACACCCACTAGTGGCTGAAGAATGCACACCCATAAGGAGGAAGACAAGTCAGGATTTCCTTTCCTAACGGATGAATGGTTTTACTTGTCCAGTTCTTTCCTTTTGAGGCATTTACTCTACACCTACCAAGGGCTGATTAAGCCACTCCCATAATTTATAACTTAGGAAGAAGACAAGTCAGGATTTCCTTTCCTAACGGATGAGGAGTTTTACCTGTCCAGTTCTTCCCTTTGGCGGCAGTTACTCCACACCCACCAAGGAACACACTCCTTAGTGGATTTAACTTTATATTTTATCATCTACTTATCCATCTATCTCTATATTTATTTTGTCTGACCTTCCTTCTCTCTCTCTCTCTCTCTCTCTCTCTCTCTCTCTCTCTCTCTCTCTCTCTCTCTCTCTCTCTCTCTCTCTCTCTCTCTCTCTCTCTCTCTCTCTCTCTCTCTCTCTCTCTCTCTCTCTCTCTCTCTCTCTCTCTCTCTCTATCTCTCTCTCTCTCTCTCTCTCTCTCTCTCTCTCTCTCTCTCTCTCTCTCTCTCTCTCTCTCTCTCTCTCTCTCTCTCCTTGATTGTTATGCAGTTTTCGTTTGAATTTTTTCTATAAAACAATAACCCACGCACATATAGCTATCACAGACTAATTTGAAAACTTATTTAAGAGATCATTTATAACCTTTATTAGTTTTAATATAAAGTATAAATTATTATATTAGCTCAGTATGGAAACGATTACAACGTGGCGGCGCCCGGCCTGGTGGGCCTGGCAGCTCGTGTGGCTCTGCTCCTCTCGTCCCTTGCCCCACGCCCCGCGATGCGTAGGCTTGTCTCTACACGGCCTCGGGCGCTCAAAGACAGGTGTCCAAACAGATCCTAGACTATCTCTCTCTCTCTCTCTCTCTCTCTCTCTCTCTCTCTCTCTCTCTCTCTCTCTCTCTCTCTGGTCATGCTACATGTACTCCTTCCCTTTCAATCCCTCTCTAAACGCTTTTATCCAATGTAATTTCAGAAGTTTGCGAAAACACACACACACACACACACACACACACACACACACACACACACACAACACATACGATAAAAAACGGCATATGAAGACAAAAAAACAGATGGTATGAAATTAAACAGGATGAGGAAAACTGAATGCAATTATGTGTGTGTGTGTATGTGTGTGTGTGTGTGTGTGTGTGTGTGTGTGTGTGTGTGTGTGCGTGTGCGAGTGAGTGAGAGAGAGACAGAGACAGCAACAAAGACAATAACAACAACAAGGACACACCAAACACTAGAACAACGTCACGCTCCAGTTCTCTACATAGTCAGCTTAATTTAACGGGCCATACTTCGCCGCCGCTGTGTGTCTCCAGCGAGGAAAGTCCTGGCGCGGCGGAGTTCCCGGAGACTGAAAGGCCACGCAAGATTAGTCACTTGCTTGGCTCTTAATTCTGTTCCTCCGCCTCTCGTGTTCTTTCTGTGCGACTCAGGAGTAAGTTAAATTCAGCTTCTCTTTATCTCGGCTTGCATGTTGAGATTACGAGAGAGAGAAAGATTTACATATATTTACATAGAAAATCAGACCACACAGACCCCATGGTCCAGACTAGGTGGTCTGTCCTAAACTCTAAGTGATTTTACATTAATCAGATGGCTCCAAAACGTTGCTTTTCTACTCTAGTTAATATTAAGTTCAAGGAAGTGACGGTCGAGCTTGTTTTTAAAGGAGTCAATCGTGTTACACTGGACCACTGATGGTGGGAGCTTATTCCATTCTCGCACTACAACGTTGGTGAAGAAAAATTTGGTGCAGTCTGAATTTACTTGTCTACATTTGAGTTTTGTGCCATTGTTCCTCGTTCGCAAAGTGTCATCGATCATAAACAATTTTGTTCTGTCTACATTCGTGAAACCATTAAGTATTTTAAAACATTCGATCAGTTTTCCTCGGAGGAGACGTTTCTCAAGAGAGAACATGTTAAGGGTGGAAAGCCCTTCTTCGTAGGATTTGTTGCGCAAGGAAGGGATCATTTTTGTTGCTCGACGCTGAACACCTTCAAATTTAGCAATGTCCTTTGCATGGTGGGGAGACCAAAACTGTACCGCATATTCCAAGTGGGGTCTGACTAAACTATTGTAGAGCGGAAGTATTACATCTTTATTCTTGAATAAAAAGTTTTTTTAATGAAGCCCAACATTCTGTTCGCTTTATGTGCTGCATCGATGCATTGATGTCAGAATTTGAGGTTTGGCGCGATTTTAATCCCCAGGTCCTTAACGCATTGAACGCTTGTGAGTTTAACGCCGCGTATTTCGTAATCGAACTTCTTATTTTTTGTTCCAACGAAGGACCTGGCACTTGTCTACGTTAAGGGCATCTGCCATTTATCCGACCAAGCTGAAATTTTGTGCAAATCCTCTTGGAGGCTTTGCCTGTCTTCGTCAGTGAGAACCGAGTTACCAATCTTTGTGTCATCTGCAAATTTACTAATGCGATTATTGAGTCCAACATCCACGTCGTTGATGTAAATAATGAAGAGCACTGGGCCAAGAACCGAGCCCTGAGGGACGCCACTAGTGACCGGCGCCCACTCTGAGTGAAATCCGTCAATAACAACTCTTTGTTGTCAGTTGCTCAACCAATTCGCGATCCATTGGTTTACTTGACCGTCAAAGCCTATTTGCTTTTATTTATAAAGTAATTTATGATGTGGGACTTTATCAAACGCTTTCTGGAAATCAAGATAGACTACGTCCACTGATTTGGTTACGTCATAAATTGAGAAGAGATCGTTATAAAAGGTCAGTAGGTTTTACAGGCAGGATCTTTTGTTACGGAAGCCATGTTGTGAATCCCCAATTAATGAGTGGCTTTCGTTAGCAATTCTGTCTCTAATTATGCTCTCGAGTAGCTTACCTACAATTGAAGTTAGACTAATGGGTCGGTAGTTACCTGGTATTTTTTTGTCTCCTTTCTTAAAAATCGGTGTCACGTTAGCCTTTTTCCAATCCGAAGGAACGATGCCTTGTCTCAATGACATATTGAATACGGTAGTGAGGGAGGAGAGTATCTCGCTCTTTGTTTCTTTAAGCAGTATAGGATATACTTTGTCGGGTCCGGGACTTTTATTTGTTTTAAGTGAATGGAGAGCTTTAAGGACTTCATCGGTTGTTATTTCAAAATTAGCCAATGCATGCTCGAGATTTACAATAGTTCTGGTGTTGGTGGTAGCGAGAGGAAGACTGTTAGTATTAAACACCGTGGAAAAGTAATTGTTTAAAAGGTTTACAATGTGTTGGTTGTCAGTCACTAGTGCACCGTCGCTGTTTGTTAAAGGTCCAATACCACTTTTGATCGCCTTTCTGTTGGTTATGTAACTGAAGAAAGATTTCGGATTATTTTACAGAGAGAGAGAGAGAGAGAGGAGAGAGAGAGAGAGAGAGAGAGAGAGAGAGAGAGAGAGAGAGAGATTTATATAGGATTTACATAGAAAAATCAGTAACCACATTAGACCCCAGTGGTCCAGACTCCTGGTGGTCTGTCCTCAAACCTAAGTGATTTTACATTAATCAGAAGACCTCAAAAATGTTGTATTTTCTACTTCCAGAAGTTGATGTTGGGTTGAAGGAAGTGACGGTCGAGCTTAAGCTTTTTGAAGGAGTCAATCGTGTTACACTGGACCACTTTGATGGTGGCCTTATTCCATTCTCGCACTCAAGCAACGTTGGTGAAGAAAATTGGCGCAGTCTGAATTTTACTTGTTCATGACTGAGTTTTTACGCCATTGTTCCTGCAAAGGGCAAAGTGCTCATCGGATCATAAACAATGTTGATCTGTTCACTACATTCGGTGAAAACCATTAAGTATTTTAAAAACATTCGATCTGACTTGCCTTCTCGGAGGCGACGTTTCTCAAGAGAGAACATGTTAAGCGGTAGAAAGCCTTCTTCTTCAGGATTTGTTGCGCAAGGAAGGGATCATTTTCGCCGCCTGGACGCTGAACACCTTCTTCACCCGAGACCAAATGTGTAATCACCCGCATATTCAAAGTGGGTCTGACTAAACGCGTTAGCGGCGGGAGGATTGGTATCTTGAATAAAAGCTTTAATGAAGTCAATATCTCTGTTCGCTTCTTTATTTGCCGTATTTGATGCATTGCCGTGAGAATTAGAGGTTTGACGCGATTTTGACTTCAAGTCTTTGACGCATTGAACGCTTTGAGTTTAACGCCGCGTATTTCGTATTCGAACTTTATCTCGTTCCAATTTGAAGGACCTGCGCACTTGTCTACGTTAAAGCGGCATTCCCATCTATCCGACCGTTGAAATTTTGTGCAAATCCCTTTTGAGGCTTTGCCTGTCTTCGCTGGTGAGAACCGAGCGTTAATCTTTGTGTTTGTCTGGTAACGCCATTAATGCGGTTATTGAGTCCAACATCCACGTCAGTTGATGTAAATAATGAAGTGAGCACTGGGCCATAGGGATCGAGGCATCGAGGGACGCCACTAGTGACAGGCGCCCCACTCTGAGTTAAATCCGTCGATCACTACTTTTGTTATCTGCTGTTCAACCAATTTTTGCGATCCATTGGTTTTACTCTGGACCGTCTAATACCTATTTCACTTGTTAATTTTGTAAAAGTAATTTATGATGCGGAACTCTTATCAAACGCTTGAAATCAAGATAGACTACGTCCCAGTGATTTGGTTACGTCATAAACAGTGAAGAGGTCGTTATAAAAGCGTTGGTTAGGGTTTGATAGGCAGGATCTTTTGTTTCGGAAGCCAGTGTTGTGAGTCCCCAATCAATGAGTGGCTTTCAAGGTGAATTCACAATTTGTCTCTAATTATCGCACTCAAGTAGCTTACCCACAACCGAAGTTAGACTAATGGGCCTGTAATTACCTGGTACTTTTTGTCTCCTTTCTTGAAAATCGGTGTCACGTTAGCCTTTTCCAATCTGAAGGATGATGCCTTGTCGCAAGGACATATTGAATACGGTTGTGAGGAGGAGAGTATTTTGCTCTTTGTTTCTTTCAGCAGAGTTGGATATACTTTGTCAGGTCCAGGACTTTTATTTGTTTTAAGTGAATGGAGCTTTGGGACTTCATCAGCAAGGTTGTTATTTCAAAATTAGGCA